>NC_133538.1:214494281-214696781 GCF_048544455.1 Silene latifolia | reverse complement strand
TGATGGGTGAATAATGAGATATTTATAGATTTCTATGTGTACCTCAAATGATGGCTGGCAAGCATGGTTACCATATTCGCTATGAATACGCCTTATCGATTCGCGATTCGCTTATAGAAAATGTGTTATATGTATTTTTAGTAATCAGTTGATAGAATTCGCTTTTAACAATTCGTGATTCGTAGAGTATCAAGCGAATCCGTAACCATGTTGGCAAGCGCGTTGACTTATATGACCCCGTATTGGCTATTGGGTCAAGTCGGTTGGGCGTGCCCCATCAATAATATTAATAATAAATGTTATTAATTTTAATAATAATACCAATAATTATAACAACCACAACAACAACAATACTAATAATAATAATAATAATAACAATAATAATAATAAATAATATTATTATTAACATTAATAACATTATTATTCATTTTAACAACAACAACAACAACAACAACAACAACAACAACAACAACAACATTATTATTCATTTTAATAATAATATTCATAATAATCTATATATATATATAAAAGAGAGTTTTTTCGAGCGATTCTAGAGCGTCCACATCATCAAAAAATAATTTAGGAAAGTTTCATAAATAATATTTTCCACATAAAAAATAAAGTGGAGAATCTTTTAATTATTATAATATCTATATTTCCTATTTTATATTCATGATAAGTTTCTAATTTTTATATAAAAACTTTGACATTTCATTTGGCAAAAAAATGTTGTTATAAAAATTATGAAGATAATATAATCATATTCGTGGTAAAAAATACTTTCATTAGAGTATAGATTTCATATGATTTGCACATACGAGTATTAAAGATGGTGTAGTTCTTTTAATATGTTAAATGTCCCACATTGAAAAACAATGTTAGTGTGGTGATTATAATACGTATAAATTATAGAATTGTCCCACATCGAAAGATTAACATAAGATGGGTGATCCTATGATTATAAATAAGAGTCATCATTGGAACCTATATACCAACCAAAAACCTTTTGAGTCTCTTAAGTATGGTTTTGGAGAGCTCTTAAGAGTTTATATCATTATTTTCACAGTATGATATATACATATTTTTTCTACATTATGTATTATATTCAAGTGATATTTTTAATCTTTATATAAAAACTTATACATCTCATTTGCCAAAAAAAGTATTATAAAAAAAACGTACGAATATTAATAAATAGTACTCCCTCCATTTAATCCCAAATACATTTTCATTTACACACTTGCCAAGTCACAAATTACAACGTAATATCTTTAAGTTTACATTATAAAAAATTTAAAAAATTGATACTCTCATTGTACTTTATAGGTGAATCAAATAAGATCCCACATGACCATATTTTGTCTTACATATTGCAAGAAATCGTAAAGATTCTATTGTGTAAAAAAGAAATGTTGTATTTGGTCTTGAATCGAGGGAGTATAGTATTTGCTCATTATTATTAACCCGGTTTAGATGTCCCACATTGAAAAATATGTTGGTTTGGTGAATATATTACGTATAAATAATAGAATTGTCCCACATCGAAAGTTTAGCATAAGGTGGATGATCATATGATTATAAATAGAAGGCATCCTTAGAACCTAAATACCTACCCAAAACCTTCTGAGTCTCTTAAGCATTGTCTTGGAGAGCTCTTAAGAGTTTATATCATTATTTCCACGATATGATATATATTTTTTATATTATGTCCAAGTGATGTTTATAATTTTTATATAAAAACTTATACATCTCATTTAGCAAAAAAGCAACATAAATTTTTTTTTTTGAAAAAATTAAATAATTTGATTCGTGGTAAATAAATGTTAGCATTAGAATATAGTATCATATTATTTGCACATATTTTAATTACGATAAGAAGTTAAAAAAAAGTACTATACAAATATTAATAAATAGTATAGTATTTGCTTATTATTATTAAACCAAGGTTAGATGTCGAATTAGGTGCGAAAAAGATGGTATATTTCTAAGTATATTGTTTGTCCCACATTGAAAAATAATGTAGGTGTGGTAAATATACTAAATATAAATAGTTGATCAATTGTCCCACATTAGAAGATTATTGACACGTCTGTCGCGTACCTGTCAAAAATAAAACCTAACGGTCTCAACTAAAAATGTAGTAGAGGCAGTCGAGTATCGAATCCTCAGGGAGGTAATGCAACTACAGCTGTCTATTCTAATCCTACGGTAACAATGGGGGTTGATTGAATTTTTGGTTCTAAACTACGGAGAAAAGGGAAGAGAAATAAAGAGAAGAGCAGTAAAGGCAATAAAACGATTTAAAACTATCAATAAGAGGGGGACATGTCGGGAACTCGGTTCACTACGGTAGTACAACAACTTAGCAGTAAATGACTCAGACGAACTAATTGTGAGACGGATATTAGAAGGTCCTTTCGGTCCACTTCCCACCCTAAAATACCACTAACTTAACTTTCGTCCTCATTAGGGTAGTCTCATTTTATAGCGGGCCTATTTAGTCCAATCTTTCGATCCAGGATTAATTGTAGCCATATTAATGGGTGACATAGAAGCGTGCACTCAACTAGGTCGGTGATTACGCTTATATTGCTATAGTGACAGAGTCTCTTATATCAATTCGCCTAATTCATTCACTACGTCGTCATTATTCTACCGCAGATCCCCTAATCCCAACATGAAGAGGTTTAGCTACTCATATTCATAACTAATCTAACAAAGACATAAAATTCCAAAGAGAAGACATAACGAAATAATAAATATAAAGCGCAATAACAGAAATTAGGGCAAGGAAGAACAAATGCACAACAATAATTAAAGGCAACAAGAAAGGTTAATTATTATTAAGAGAAGGAAGAGATTACAATCTAAGCAATCCGGCGTAAAGAACGACGAAATCCGAGTGAAATAATCCCAAAGTGAAAGCAACGTAAGAGTAACAGTAGGTTTTCTAATATGAATGATCGTAAAAGAGATAGTAAAGAATGATTAAGTAAAGAGTGAATGCTAATAACCTAGTAAAACATAGGTTAAATAGCCGAAACCCCTAAGTGTTTATGCGGAAATAAAACATGGACTAATTAAGCCCACGGAGTCAAAATCCTCTCGATCGAGCAAGCAAAACCACTCGATCGACCAATGTCTCAACAGAAGGCCCTCGATCGACCAACAGGTCACTCGATCGAGGCCTGGATCATGTGCATCTTACTCGATCGAGTAAGGAGTAGCTCGATCGAGCCTTGGGGAGCTTAGGGACCATTCGATAGACCACTTGATGTACTCGATAGACCACCTGGGTCTTCAATTCAGCTCATGTCTTCACCAAAATGCCTCGTAATGCGTGCAACGACACTTCCAAGTGCAACATCTCACTCTGGGACAATCCCGTCTCCTCTAAATGCATGCAAAAAGGGTGGAAAAGAGTATGGTTCCGCTACTTTCGCGATCATTCCTACAAAAAGGACAAAATACACCAAAGTAGCCAATTCGGGGCAAAATACTATAAAAACAAAAGATAGAACAAGATAGAAATACGTGTGAAATAGGCTAAAAAGACTATACATTAGGCACGTATCAAATCTCCCCAAACCAAACCTTTACTCGCCCTCGAGTAAACTCAAAACTAAACTAATGGAACGGAAATGATAACTCAGAGCTAGCTTAACTTGTCTACTTGAACCGATTTAATGCAACAAAATCAACAACAATGAGCCAAGCAAATAATACGCAAACGAATTATAAGTCGTTCATAAATAAAGTTGACCTATCGACCTTGCAAGACCAACAAAACCGGACTCTCACGTGGTCACTCTTCTCTCATGAGGCAAAGGGCAAATGTTATATGTAAAAGAGAGAAGGAAAGACAGTCACTCACCTAATCACGACCTACATAGCATGCATGCAACAAAGATGAAAGACAATTCAAGTACTAATGCACAAATTCCAACCAACAATGTCCGTCACACAAAGAGGGTTTGCAAATAATATGAGAATAGTGAGGTTCAGGTGAGAAAAGGCAAAACAAGTTATGGAAATGTGGAGGTAAAAGCGTCAAGCTAGTTCCTAACAGGACCATAATAAACCATCCGGATCTCAAACTGACTGAAAGACTAAGTACTAGTGCCCTTCACTTGGCACAAAACTCACTAGACTCAAACACAATCTCCTCAAAAAATATTGGAATAAGAGTGGAGGAGTCAGACGGTCACAAAGTTCCCTTTTTTTAAACGCATCGTCCAAAAAAAACTAATCGAAACAACCAACCCTCTTGTCGTTTGTACATCTTCGAACATCTTCTCAACTCTGACAAGAGGGGACAACTTTTTACACAATTTCTCTTTCTTTCTTTTGCGTATCAGCTCTTTTTCTGTTTTTTTTCATTTTTCATTTTTTTTTTTTCTTTCTTTCTTTCACGTTTCTTTTTTTTTTCTTTTCTTTTGCAATACTTTTTTTCTTCCTTCCTCCTTCCTTAACACAAACACCAACTCTAACAAGAAAGACAGGCCAAACTGCAATGGTAGACATACCACAAAAGGACAAACTAACTAGCTTGACTAGGCAGGCTTAGTTTGGAATGTAGCTAATGGGTCAAAAAGGCAAGTTTTGGCTAAAGTGGAGCTAAATGGGTGAAGATATATGAAGAAGGGGAATTTGCAAGACCCTCCCTGCATGTGACACCAACCACGAACCCGAATATGTGCATTTGACGAGAAATTGAATGTCATAAATGTGCAAATGAGACAAACATGCTATGCAAGGAGTACTACTCTCAAAATTCCTAATGAACTGGTCATGAATGTCACCGATTATGGCTCTAAAACTCGAATTTTTAAGTAGTTTGCCGCTTTATTAGGTCAAGTCTAAACAATCGACTATTATTTGAACAGAAATTCGTAGATTATGCGTATGACCAGGCTAAAACTATCAATACAAGTGCAGGGCTCAAGTAATGTGACAAGTTATAGTGCAATTTCATCACGGGAATCTACCGTTCCGACTCAACCTAAATGCAAAAATAAACGTGAAATTTATTGAATTTTTAACAATTTCTAATTTTTTTGGATTTTTGATTTTTTATGAAAATAAACAACAAATGCAAACTGAAAAATTAAACGTGAATGCAAAACAAATGCAGATGCAGACTCAAAAGGATGCAATACCCTCCCCAAACCAAAACGGACAACGCCCTCGTTGTCCTCCAAAGATCTGTTGAAAAATGGGGGATGGGAGTATACAACCAATAAAATAAAAATAAAGGAGACGAAATAAAAAGAGTGAGAGAACATACAAAACACGAACTTCCCCAAACCAAATTAAAATCGGGAAGTGAGTAGACCAAGATAACTACTCGTCGTCGGCACCGCCGTCTCTCAGGTACTCCGACTCAACAAAACAGTCTCCCCAAACCAGCAACAAACAAGGGGGAGACTCAGTCGTCATCTCCAGCCTGATCCTCCGGACTGGGTACGAACGGAGGGTCACTCTCCTCTAGTACCCAAGTTCCGAAACTTGCATGGTTAATCTCAATCATATGAATATAAGATGACATTCCAACAGGAATGACGCAGCCTTTTTTGATGTCCTCACGGTAGACGGGACAGTTCCTCCTCCAATGTCCAGTCTTGTGACAATGGTGGCACTCTATGTCACCGCCCTTGCTCTTTGCCTTGCCCTGTGAGCCACTAGTCTCACCAGGCGCACTCTTACCGTTTGCTGGCTTCTTAAACTTTGGCTTACCTACAGCTAGGTCGCCATGAGCCTTGCCCTTGTTGTAAATCGTGAGAACATCCTGCTTCATGCTCCCGCTCAATTTCATATCCTTCTCGGTCTGTACGAGAAGGAAGTGTAGCTCATGAGGACTCTTTTTCAAGTCATTCATGTAATAGTTCGCCCTGAAAAGGGAAAAACCATCGTGAAGAGAATGAAGCATTCAGTCAATGACAATGCTCTCACTGATTTTACAATTCAGTGCCTCCTGCTTCTCGATATTCTCAATCATGTGAAGAATGTGTGGGCTAACCGGTTGGCCCTTCTGGAGTTTCGCATCAAAGAAGCGACAGGTATGCTCATATGTAACGATTCTCGGTACTTTTGAGAACTCGTTAGTGAGCGTAGTGAAAATCTTGTTTGCACTTTGGGCAATGAAGCGTCTCTGCAAATTGGTTTCCATTGCAAAGATGAGTACGTTCTTTATCGCACCCGCTTCCATAACGAAATCACTATAAGCGAGTGGCTCGTTGACTCCTGCATTGGGGCCTGGGTTGACCGGTATTGGCTCGATTAAGTACTTGAGCTTACCGTCGCAATGGCAAAGATTCCGTAGTGCCGCTTCCCGATCCGCAAAGTTGGACCCGTCATTTTTCGGGCGTGTGAACCGATTCATCCGGTCCATGAATATTTTCACCAGGGCGCACGATCAAGTGTGGCACTAGGCATTGGGATTGCGTTATTTCCACCCATTTGTTGTAACAGTATTATCAAAAATAATCGTGTTCTACACTGCGAAAGAAGATTAAAAATAATAAGCATGTGCATCGTTTTGATTTTAAGTCTAATGAATTATTGTCATAACGCGAAGACTCAAAACATTTATACAATTGACCTCCCTCAAGAATTATATAAATGATCCCAAGACTCAATTCTCTGTAAATTGATAAGCTAACCTTTTAGCTAATTCTACCGTTAGAATTCTTGGTCGATAAATTTCTGTAAATTCTATCTTTAGTCCATCATAATCACGAGAAACTCTTCGGACTATGATGTTGAGGTAAACTAAGTCAACACAACTACTTACCCAACGTAGAAGGGGTCATATTATGCCAACCGACGAAGAAGGGATTCATAGTTGTTTGCCCTTATAAAGACTAATCTCAATTTCCATTTTAGAGGAAGATCCCATCAACTTTATTTTAATTCATTTTAAGTGAACTAATATCTAGCATGCGAGAATGAATAAACTAAGGTGATGGCTTAACAAGTGTGTGACATCTGTATGTCCATGAAAACTAACATACAACCTATATGAGTCAATTTTCATGCATTTTAGTAGTAGGTGGTTTGGTTTTAGGCGGAATATGATGCATAAACTAATATGTGAATGAAAAACAATAGAATGAAAAACGTAAAAACAATAAAAGTCCTAGTGTGGCCTATCCTATCAAAATGAACATTAAATACAAGTTTGGAATCCATCCTTGGACCCGAGAAGCTTGTCTTGATGTTCCATCTTGATCCATGTAGTGGGAGTGAGCTCCAATCTCCATCTTTAGTCTTCTTTGAAATTACAATAATTAAGATTACATAATAAACCTATTTATTACAATCTAATTTCAAAACCCAAAACTAAAAATAAAGGAGATTCGAGATCTCATAATTACATAAAAAAAATCATGTTTCCTTCATTACGAAAACATGGCCACACTAAGTATTACAATTTACAACCGATTGCAAAAATAAATACGTAAATAAAATTCATTCATTCGATTCATTCAACAAAATTAAAATGCATCAACTAAAAATAAATTAAACATACATGACACAATTCCTTAATTATGTTGATTAATTTATCCAAACCACCTATTTAATTGATCAAATTAAGTGACAATTCCTCAATAATCACTATAAATTTAATCTTAATTCACATTAAACTTGTAATGTGAATTCAATCCGTCAAAAATTTAAACTGCTTTAAAATAATTAGGTATCTTATAATTATGAATCGCTTCACAATAATTAATTTGCCAAAAAAAACAAAAACAAGACTACTTTTTTTATTGTCTCGGCAAAACCCAAAAAAAAAAAAAAAAAACAGAATTTTTTTTTTATACAGCCCTGTCGTGAACAGTAACAAAACAGGAAAAAAAAATTTTATCTTTTCTCGAAAAGCGAAAAGAAACAAAAACGCCCAGTAATCTTTTCTCTTTTTCAAAAAACCGAATGGAAAAAAAAAGAAATTTTTTTTTTTAAAAAAAAATTACTTGTTCATCCGTGAACAAGAACTAAACGAAAAAAAAATTCCACGGCTCAAAAAAACAATCCAGCCGATTACATTTTTTTCTCGCAAACCCTAATTATTGTTTACAAACAATTTTATGAAAATCATCAAAATTAAAATTCGTGGCCTTGGCTATGATACCACTTGTGGGAAATGATCTGTATACTTCCCTTATTATTAAGGATTATAACGAATTTAATGAAGAGGATACTAGTCATAAAATAAAAATACATAAACAAAATTAAAGGATTCAGAAATAACCTTCGGTCCTAGCAAATACGGCCTAAGAACAATATCAAAATAGATATTCGTCTATCAGTTGCACCCAAGACGATATGAGATATGCCCTATTGATTATGCTAGAATCGATCTAAAATTTTCTGTAAAAATTTAGGTTTTTTTGTGTTTTTACTGATGAGAAGAGGCAAGAGAATGAGTAGAAAATTTTGGTCTAAAAATAATCTCCCTCTTACCTACTTAAACCGTGAAATAAGGAGTATTATTTCCTTATTTTGGTTATTCCAAAAATGTATAAAATGTGTTAAATTGTCATCTAGTGAGGATCGAACCCATGACCTCTTGGTTTGTGTACCCTCACTATTACCACTATAACACATTCATCTTGTTGATATTAAATATAACCGATTACATTTAATTACGAATTAACAGATTAATTCGTCCAAGCTAACATTACATACATTTAATTAAATATAACATATTATATTCAATTTACGAATTGACAGTTAATTCGTCTCAACTAATATTATTTAATCTTCATTAAATAATTGTCTCATCAACACATTGACTAACTGTTTAGTCATATTAAGCATCAATGTGATCATATTTCTATAACCACATCTCTCAAACACATCCTATAGGTGTGACCTTTAGGGACCAGTTGATCACCGCCATCTGTATGATAATAACGTCAAACTTTCTAGCAAGCCAACCGTTATTAGGTAAACGTTAATCAACTGATTAAATATACGAAGTATACCCTTGTGAACCTGTAAGAGATTTACAAATGTTATCACACTAATTTGTGGAGGACACAAGCTCCAATAGTCAACTCTCCGGTACGAGAGGACCTGAGCATAAGACACAAATCTCCAGAAACTTGTAAGTAACGGTCTCAAGGAACAAGTGTTCCTTAAGACAAAAGAAAACAAGATAGAAATCAACAATTCTAAACGCAATAAAACCGTTCTCCCCGGCAACGGCGCCAAAATTTGATAGGATGTCGCAACCTAATCAAAGATACCCTAAACTTGGCTAACAAATTAATGTAGTAAAGTAGGGGTCGAACATAAGGAGACGGGAATTGCGTAATGAATTGCTATGAGTAGAATTCTATCTAAGTCGATTCAATTGGTTGGTTGGTTTGATTGTTAAACTTGTAAATAAAACGATGTAAATTATATATGATAAAAGAGTCTAGGGGAATCGGGTCACACAAGCAATTATATAGATGTTCATGTTAAACTAGAAATAGATAATATTGTTAATTTGTTTAGGTCTCATGACAATCACCTCTCGGCCTTATTGTCAACCATAGAACGGGTCATAACGAGCTCTCACTATGGCTAGGTCGGTCTACTATAACATGCTTAGTCTAATTCATTTTCGTGCCTCTCGACTTATAAAAGTGAATCAACAAATTAATCTAAGATAGTGATCAATTACCAAATATTACCAAATAAAACAAGCATGTGATAGAAACTTTATCAAATAATATTATGTTATTCTTATTTAACATTTACAAATACTAATTATGCATGGCTTCCCTAATCCCTAGACATATGAAACTACTCACTCATATTAGAAATAAAGCTGATGATATATGAATTAATAAACATGATTATAATAGAAATATAACTAAATGAAATTATAAGAATTATGAATAAACTAAGTAGTAATAACATACGAGTTAGTGAAAATGCTAATGATAAGAAATATAAATGTAAAATGCTAGAATAAACTATGATGATATTACTTGATAATGAAATGTAATAGCAAACTAATATGACAATGCTAAAAACAATAACGTAAACTATGAAATAACGATAATAAAGAACGATTTAACGAAATAAACAAGAATTGAAATTACCGTAACAAAAGAACTTAGAACTTGAATAAGAAGAACTCAAATAACAAACCCAAATAACTTGAATGGAAAGATTGTATTACTTAGAACAAAAGCTTAATGTAAATTGTTTGTAACAAAGGAATTGCTTAATAAAATGTAAACTAATATGAAAGCTAAGAGAATTGTGTACTTAAGAGTGTATGTAGGGTGTAAAAGATGGTAAAAAGATATCCCCTAATGATGGATTAAGGCCCCTATTTATAGTGAAATAGGGGTGAAACGTAAAATTCAATGAGCATAGTCACCCCGATCAGGGACAGGCCACCCTGATCGGGGATGGGTGTTTTCCAATTTATGGCTTTAGCTCCTTGATTAATTAGCACAAGGTATCCTATGCTCCGTCATTAAACTTCTTAAAAACCTGAGTTAGAGCATCATTTGGCATCCTAAGTTTGCAAGTTTGACTTTCTCTTTTGGACTTTATTTTGGGCTTCTTTTCATTTCTTCATGCTCGGGGTTTCTTTGCTCAAAACGCCCTTCCATTTGCATGTCTTTTATATTTAGCCTCGTGAACTTTAGTGCTTGCACTTTCGATGGGAAAAAGCTATAAAAGCTACATTTCCTACAAAATACAATAAAAACAAGCAAAGACACTAGAACACGGAATTAGCTCACAAATACACTAATAAAAGTGTGATATTCAATTAAAACCGGTCTAAGAAAGGGGGTAAAATCGTATATAAATTAGACACATCACTATTAACTAGTGAAAAGGATTAAACAGAAACAAGTAAACAAATGAAAGAGGTAAGAAATTATACCAAACAATAATGAAAGATGGAAACTTTGGATTGATAGTTGAAGAAATTCTTCAATATCTTCAAATACAACCCAAACACTAAATGTAAAGAATTCAACTAAAGTAGATCTAAACTATTTTAAGGAGTATTTAAGGCTTAATTATGGAAATATTAGTACTTGATTAAGGAAAGATTACAAATTAAATTAGGGTAAAACTAGATCTAGGGTAATATGTCTACAAATCATTAACATGCGGTATATATAGTCTCCCCATCATTAGGTCTTAAGTGAGGGAGAAGAGGGAATATGCGTCTTTGTGTTCTCGGCCGGTCAACCGGCTGTCGGCCCGTTGACTGGCTCAGAGCGCATTGACCTTGAATTTGAGAAACTTTGGGGAGAAGGTGGTGCCTGCCGGGTACCCGGCCTCCGGTCAGTGAACCGGCACCGAGTACAATTCTTCATTGAGCTTCAATTCTTCAAGATTCTTCTAAGTTTGGCCTGAATCTGTTTCCTACCGGCTGCTGGCCTACCGACAGAGAATACCACTTCTTCTTCTTCTCTTGCTCTTAGTGTCGTGCCATCCGGTGCACCGGCTGTCGGTGCCTATGCCGGTACGGAGGCCTTTTTCTTTTAGGGTCTATTTCCAATTTCAACTTCTTCTAAGGCAAGGGGTGGTTCCCGGCCGGTGAGGCGGCTGCCGGGCAACCGGCTGAGAACACTTTCTCAGCATTTCCTCCTTCTTCTTACTTGTTAGCCTCTCTATAACACCCGAACTATCCGGCCAAGATAATTGGATCATTACCATCTCGGTTTCCCGAGGCAGTGAAATCGGAATTACAATTAAGAAACTTAATTAAATAAATAACAAGTTTAGTTATTACAAACGTAATATAATAAATGGAATACAACTAGTCTATGACAATACCATCTACCTAGTGACTATGTACTCGACACCAAAGTCTGTAGCGTGGCCCGAATCCCAATCATGTCAACAAACAAACATGTACTTAACCTGCTCCCCATATGACCAAAAGAATTTCATATGGATCGACACAGGCCACCCCAAAAGAGATAGGTGACAATTACAAAGACACACAAACGTCAGTAACGATAAAAGAAAGTGTGACACGACTCAAGTGCATGAGTCAACAATATAACCATGATATGAATGACACACAAATATCCAACCGTCACGCCGGTACCGGGACACGCCCAGACGTACCCACAACCACTGGTGCCTGGAACACGTCCACGACATCATACTCACACAAGGTACTCCGAACACGTCGGTGGTACCGGGCCCAAGAGCGACTCGAGTCCCCTGCTAGACGTCGTGCCTCACCACACGCGTCCCTCCAAACTCAAGTCATTAATGTGCACATTCCTATTGGGGTGGGAAACCCCCAATAGGCGACTCAAGCGGAAGACGGTCTCCCAACCGCCTTCCGTCTCCATAGAACAAGTAACCAACCAACACTGCAATATCCTCCAATATACATGACAAACACAATGAATGCAAGATATCGTATAACATGTCAATTATCGACTTATTAAATGCAATTAATGATAAATAACTCATTTAACTAATAGACACATTATCGAAACTAAGTAGGATAAACCTACCTTTTAGCAAATCTCCATAAGCTACCCATCACAAGCAAGGTCCGTCTCATAAAACCGTCTCACAACACCATCACCTAAATACGATAATTAAATACGTATAATTACTAATTAATCTAATTAAATTAAATACGTAATTTAAATAAATAAACCCGTCTTAAAGCTATTCAAAAACCGTCTTAAAACTACCCAAACCACCACCATGGCCCACCACCGTGAGCCACCTTCCCCCACCTTCGACCATGGTGGCCGGCCACCACCACAGCCACCCGAGGCAGCAGCCACGAGGCCACGACCAGCCACCAACAACCCTACGACATAAAAACAACAACAACACCGACATAACCACTAATCCAGCCACCAAGTCGTGCCCCCACTGCCCCACTTGGCCACGACGGTCACGGCCACCACCTGACACAACCACAACCACCACCACACACGAAAACAACAACAAACACGACACAACCAACCAGTCCGTGCGCCCCTCTTTTACCACCTATTTCTGCCACCTACAGCCACCCATACCGCCACCACGGACCACCACTCAACTCTCCTCTCCACCCTCAACAACCTCCAACCAACACCACCCTCGGTCAGTCACGAAAGAAGGGGTAAAAGTGCAGCTTAAAACGGTCTTACAACAACAACACAAACCTAGATCTATACGGTCAAACCCCTTATGGGCGGTCCACGGTTGTCCGAGGTGGTCAACGGTGGTCTCGGGTGAGTCAAGGTCGAGGCGGGTTAAATAAAATAATATAAAAGCTAGCGTAAGATGGTATTACCTTACGATCTCGAGGCGAGTGACGGAATCTCCTTTTCCTTTCTTTCCCTATTCTCTCTTTTTCTCTCTTAGTTTTGTGAGGTGGAAATGGTGAAATGAGATTGTGTGAGTGGATATGGTGGGAGGATAAGATGAGGTAGTATATATGTATTATTATTATTATTATTATTATTATTATTATTATTATTATTATTATTATTATTATTATTATTATTATTATTATTACCGTCTCTTATAATTATTATTAAATACCACCGTCATCATAAAATGCTGTATTATAACATAACTCGTAGAATATAATATAAAATATAATTATAAAAACACAGGGTATTACAGCCTTCCCCCCTTAAAACGAACTTCGTCCCCGAAGTTCACCTCACTGTCTCTTTTCCTCAAGCCTCCTCAAGTCTTATCATCGATTGTCATGTCTATCAATAATATATGTTCATTTATAAACATCACACTCGTCCCAAATTTCTTCCCTCCATTCTCGCTACTTTCTCACATTCAATACTCTCTCTTTCCTAAATTTCCGAATTATTAGATCTACTCCCACTAAAAGAGAACTTCGTCCCGAAGTTCGACTATCAAACCTCAAACTGCGGTCTCATACGCTCGTTGCTAAATTCCATAAATGACTATGTTTCAGGTTCAACACACTCTCTTACCTATTGCAAATCCATTATCAAATCTCGTATCGTTTCATGCTATTGCTATATTCCCAATCTAGAAACCTCTCTAGAAGTCTCTCTACGGGTACCCCTACGAGCCTCCCAACGGTCAAGCACTAGGTTTAACCCACGGTTTGAAACTCTAATCTCATAGATAACTTCTAACTCAAGTCGGTTATATGAATACGTATTTATCACGGGGTATTACTCGATTATTACTATGTATCTATATTACATCAATCCTCATACATTAACATGTATTCATATCAAAACACCAACTATACGGACTCTAGGAAACAATCAACTAATGCCAGATTCTTATAATGTGACTCAACCACGTTCCACATTCCCATTTCCGGACATCATGCCACGTATATACCGCGTCAAATCCACCACGTGATCACACACGTTTTTCCATATCCGTTCTCATCCATCATCACCCCTTCCGCTTATACGGAAGACCACAATCACTATCATGCAATGACCACTATGTGACACGTAACTTGCATGTTTCATCTTACTTTTACACAACAAAACAAAATCACGTCAATTATCACATATCCAACAAGATTATTGTATGGGTAAAAATACCCTCTCATTTTCATCATGACGTGGCAACTCGCTATTGGGTAAAACAGAAGCACACGGATCAATGACAAGGCAGCAAACTGCTAGACACCAGAAAGAACAAGAGGGGATGAACCTGGACATTAACATAAAGCAGAGGCCACGGATGTGCCCAATAACAAGCAATCAGCAGGAACGTTGAAACAGTCACCAGGAACATTGCGGTTACCAGCATGAGCTTTGACAAAGTCAGCAACCACTTCCTATTTTATAGGAAGTGGAGCATGTGGTTGAGAAAACATAGGGACATATGCGACAATTCAAGGAAGATTTTAAAAGAGCAACAAATAGGAGATTCAAGGATATATCGGATTTCTCACTCATCCCACTCAAAGATACAACATTCATCATCTGCAACAAATAATAATCCACACACTTAGAAACATATACATCGTGCATATCATTTGTACTTAGTCATTTGGAGATTACATCTGTTCCTCCTGATTGTTCCAGTTAGGTTTACCCTCGAAAACTATTACTGCTAGTGGATCATTGGTGGGATACCATTCCCCTCGCGGTTTTTTCCACATTTTGGGTTTTCTGCGTCACCATTTTGCTTGTGTCATTTGCCTTTCGTTCCTTTCCGTTTGCTTTGCTTACGTATTATTTTTTTACTTTCGTTCTCGTTATGTTCTTACTACTAATCTACTTAAGTCCTTAATATCGTATTTTAATTGAAATAGCCGCATTGACTCACAAATCTTTAGTCGGTAAAATCTTACCAAAACAATTTGGCGCCCACCGTGGGCCATTATGGTTAAATCTTGTTTAAAATACCTCTTTTCTAAATATCCTAACATCGCTATAGTTGATTATGTCAGGATCTAATCAGAATGTATCAGATCCGATGAGTACATCAGTGCAAACTCCAGTAATAGGGGCGACGCTAGCAACCTCCAGTATTCCAACAATGGCGGTCCCTACCACCAGAGTGACTGCAGGCCAGGCTCAGCCCCAAGTATCAGCAAAGCCTCCTTACTCCCCCAAAGTCACAGATCTGGGAGCAGGGAAGGCTGGAAAATCACCAGTTATTAATCCTATGCCAAAGCCTAATAGGGATAGGAGTCCGCAGTGCCCAGGATCATCAGGACACCTGATAGGATCCCGTCTCCCAGGAGCATCACAACCGGATCCGGTACAGCAGTTGCTCCAAGGGATGACATCCTTGCAGCAGGCGGTAATAGGGCTGGAAAGGGATAACCAATCCTTGCAGGAGAAGATAGATGCAGTGTTACCCCTGGGAACGACCCAGCAGATGACAAGGTCAACACTCGGCCAGGGGAATGCCAGGGAGTACTTAGGGAGGCTACTGCCGCAAAATATAGTAACCAGGCTCGATATGGATATGCTACCACCAGGGGTAACCGCGCCACCCGAGCAAGTATATCCAGCAGGAACAGTGGCCACCCAAGGTAGGATCCAACCACCAGGGGTTCCACCACCACCAAGGGTACCGCAAACGTACCCCATGATACTCAATCCCGTGGGATTAGGGGCACTACTCCAGATCCCATATTAACAACCAGCAGTACGCCCGTGGTACCAGGGAGCAGTCCAGGGGAACAGTCAGTAAGAAACGCATACCCCGGGATGTGCTCTTATATGCCATATACTCCAGACAGCAAGTTCAGGCCTATTGTGAACTCAACACCATTACCTGGAAGCTACATGGTACTTCCTTACATGCCAGGAAGGACACCAAATCCATATGGGGTCTACTCAGTACCCCACAACCAGAGTATGGGGGTAGGAAGCCATGTAGAACAACAGTTGCAGGATATCAGGTCCCTACTCAGCAAGGTTCCAGGGTTACCCCGTCCCATGGAGGTGGCAACCCCGGAGTCTTATGCGGATTCCCCCTTTGTGGACAGCATTACCCTTGTCAGCATGCTAAAGGGGTTCGCCATGCCAACAATGACGTTGTATGATGGAACAGAGGATCCGCTAGAGTACATCAACCAGTACAAAAAGAAAATGAAGGTGGTTGCAGCAACAGGGCCTGAAAAGGAAGCATGTTTGTGCAAAGGATTCGGTTCCACCTTATCAGGAGCCGCACTCCAATGGTTCGTTAACCTTCCCAACAAGTCTATTTCCAGCTTCGCAGGGTTGGTAAACGTCTTCAATCAGTAGTTCGCAAGCAGTCACAAGCCAGAAAAATTATCCAGTGATATATACCAGATCGTCCAGAGGTTCGAGGAGTCCACCAGGGATTATCTCGCCAGATTCAATGTGGAAAAAATATCTATCCCTAGGTGCGACCCTACAACAGCAGTCAATGCCTTCAGAAAAGGACTACATCGCGACTCTGATTTGTACAAGGATCTCACCAAGCACCCATGTGCCACCTTTGAGGAAGTCAAGCAAATGGCAGAGGCTACTTATCGCCTAGACGAGGATGAGGATAGAAGGGACCTGTATGGAATAGAGTCATCCAGCATAAAAATTACAACGGAGAAGAAGAACGAAAGAACTAAAAACTACAGCAAGAACACAGTGAACAAAGTCGCAGGAGAAACAGAAAGCACTGAGGGTCCACCTAAGCTCAGCGAGTATGGGTTCACCACTGGACTTGCTGGGGTATTGAAGGCAATCAGGGAACTGGGGCAGAGGTCTAGGTGGCCCAAGAAGCCTACCCCCAGGGAGAACGACAGAAGAGATGCGAGCAAAAGGTGTGAATACCACAACGATATTGGCCACAATATAGAAGATTGTGTAGTACTACGAAAGGAAGTAAAGCACCTCTACAGTGCTGGATGCTTAGACCACCTGCTCCCCAAGGGAGCAAAATCTGGAAAGGTCAATACTGCTGACCAGGCCCAACCATCCCCACCTTCACCTTACTCAAAGGTCGTGAGCGTCATCACAGGAGGATCGGAAATATGTGGTCTCACTTATTTAGAAGCAAAGCGCCATGCAACCGAAACTAAAGGAAATAAACCAGAGTTCTCCCTCAAGGTCAGCAGACAGGATCTACCAGCAATCTCATTCGACGAGACAGAGATTCCCGATGAGGTAGAACACCACCATGACCCCTTGATCATTACCCTTTCCATGGGGAATTGCCTTGTTAAAAAGATATTGGTAGATACAGGAAGCTCTGTGAATCTGATAATGCTGGAAACCTTGAAGAACATAGGGTTCAGCGAGAAAGACGTGGTGCCGAAGGCAGTACCCTTGGTAGGCTTCAGCGGAGAAACTAAACAATCCCTTGGAGAAATAGTGATTCCTACCTTTGCAGGGGGTATGAACAAACAGGTACGGTACTTGGTCATTGATGG
The DNA here is from genome assembly GCF_048544455.1 of Silene latifolia. Taxonomy (NCBI): domain Eukaryota; kingdom Viridiplantae; phylum Streptophyta; class Magnoliopsida; order Caryophyllales; family Caryophyllaceae; genus Silene; species Silene latifolia. The sequence goes on along the minus strand of NC_133538.1, from coordinate 214,678,921 downwards.
TCCGTTAACTTATAACGTGATACTTGGCAGGCCTTGGATCCATGAAATGAAAGTGGTACCATCAATGTACCATCAGAGCCTGAAGTTCCCTACGCCCTGGGGGGTATAGGAGATACGGGGAGATCAAAATATCGCTCGGGATTGCTACAAGAACGCTCTGAAACCCACTGCAGCTGGTCTAGCATAACAATTACATAAACTGTGCGTCCAGAGGGAGTATATCGCACCTCCCCAAGAGGAACTCAACAAAGTAGTCCTGGACCCACAGTTTCCAGTAAGAACAGTGCTGGTGGGAGCTGATTGTGCAGATAACATCCGTGAGCAGATAATTGAATTTCTACGTACTAACATGGATTATTTTGCCTGGTCCCATAGCAACATGATTGGCATAAATCCAAGTGTAATTACACACCGGTTAAATGTAGTCCCCAGCTTCCCTCCAGTCTAGCAGAAAAGGCGAAAATTTTCTCCTAAAAGGAACGAGGTGATAAACCAAGAAGTAGACAACCTCCTGGCAGCAGGCAAGATTAGGGAAGTTAACTACCCAGAATGGCTCTCGAATGTTGTGGTTGTACCCAAGAAGAACAAGAAGTGCAGAGTATATGTTGATTTCACAAATCTTAACAAAGCTTGCCCAAAAGACTCGTTCCCCTGCCGCACATCGATTTCATGGTAGACGCAACAGCAGGGCATGAGCTACTTACCTTCCTTGACGCCTAGAGCGGGTACAACTTGATAAAAATGGACCCTAAGGATCAGGAGAAAACAGCCTTCAGATCTGACAGAGGCCTGTACTGCTACAATGTGATGCCTTTTGGCCTCAAAAATGATGGGTCCATCTATCAGCGCCTGGTGAACAGAATCTTCCAGGAGGAGATAGGGAGAACAATGGAAGTCTACATTGACGATATGGTAGTCAAATCCGAGAAGGCAGAACAACACATGTCCCACCTGGAAAATACCTTCTCGATCCTCAGAAAATACCATATGAAATTGAACCCCCTAAAATGCACTTTTGGAGTCTCCTCGGGGAAATTCCTGGGGTAATTGGTGATGCAAAGAGGGATAGAGGCCAGCACGAAGTAAATCAAAGAAGTAATCCAGTTAGAATCTCCTCAGAAGCCAAAGGATGTACAGAGGCTCACAGGATGGGTAGCAGCCCTAAACCGGTTCATATCAAGGTTCTCAGACAGGTGCCGACTTTTCTATGACATCCTGAGGAAGAGCCAGAAGTTTGAATGGACGTCGGAGCATGAAAAGGCGTTTGGGGAACTCAAGCATTACCTAAGCACCCCTCCTCTTCTCTCCAAGCCAGAACAGGGAGAACCACTGTACTTGTATCTGTCGGTAACGGAGGCGGCTGTAAGCGCTGTACTGGTACGAGAGCACGAGGGTATGCAGAAACTAGTATACTATATAAGCAAGTCTCTGTTACCTGTAGAGACCAGGTACACATCACTAGAAAAACTCTTTTTAGCACTTGTTACTGCTTCGTACAAATTGCGTCCCTATTTTGAGTCAGATACAATTTCAGTCGTGACCAACTACCTCTTGAGAACCATAATAAGGAAACCCGAACTGTCAGGGAGAATGGTTAAATGGTCTGTCCACCTAAGTGGGTACGACCTGAAATTTGAACCCCGAACAGCCATAAAGTCCCAAGCTCTAGCTGACTTCGTGTCAGACTTTAGCCCCACCCTTCAAGAACACGCGGACAGTGAAATCTTGACCCTAAGTAAGGCTAAAGGGGAGCAGGTATGGGAATTACATGTTGATGGGGCATCCAACACAAAGGGAGCAGGGGTAGGGCTGCTCCTGAAATCACCTCAGGGGGAACAGATAATACAGGCTGTATGGTGTGAGTTCAAAGCAACGAATAACGAGGCTGAATACGAGGCCCTAATCTTAGGACTCCAACTAGCCTTAGAAATGCAAATTAACCACATCAACGTGTACAGTGACTCCCAACTGATTGTGAACCACGTAAATAACGTATACACAGCCAGGGATCCTATAATGGTAGCCTACCTGGAAGTGGCAAAGGAGCTCAAACTCCGCTTTGCCTCCTTCAACATCCAGCAGATACTAAGGGACCAGAACGTTGAAGCAGATGCTCTCGCCACCCTGGGAGCAGCCTTCACTCCAGGGGCAGTGGGTACTATACCATTCATACATGTCATGAAACCTGCCATACAGCAGAATGCACAGCAAGACGCCAGTAAGGCTGCAACCACCCAGTGGACATACGAAGCAGGGATACTGTGTACTCCCACACCCCAGGAAGAAACTGATGATTGGCGCAAGCCTTAAATTAGTTGGCTACGTGATGAGGTATTACCACCTAACCAGAAAGATGCCAGGAGCTTCAAAATGAAATCCTCCAGATTCGTACTCATTGATGGTATCCTATATAGAAAGTCTTTGGCAAGACCCTATCTGAGGTGCTTGAGCATACAGGAGGCACAGGGAGTAATGTGTGATATCCACAGTGGTGATTGTGGAAATTACACAGGGGGTAGGAGCCTGTCCAACAAGACACTAAGGCAGGGTTAATTCTGGCCTACCATGAGGAAGGACGCCATAGATTACGTCTGGAAATGTGAAGAATGCCAAAGGCACTCTTCTGTCAGCCACCAGCCAGCAGAACATATGCATCTGATCATCTCGCCTTGGCCTTTTATGAAATGGGGAATGGACATTGTGGGACCATTACCCCGGGCTTCTGGAAACATGATGTACATGCTGGTAATGACGTACTACTTCTCTAAATGGATAGAGGCAGAAGGTTTCCCTCAGGTCCTGGAGAAGCATGTGATATCTTTCATCAAGAGGAACATAGTCAGCAGACACGGCATCCCCTCAGAAATCATATGTGACAACGGGTCACAATTCATATCCCACAAAACAGAAGATTACTGCGCCAGGTGGAACATCAAGCTATTTAAGTCCACTCCTAGGAATCCACAGTCCAACGGTCAGGCAGAATCTAGCAACAAGATAGTCATGAACAACCTGAAAAAAAGGCTGGAGGAGATAGGATCCAACTGGGCAGACGAGCTCCCCTTCGTACTGTGGTCTGATAGAACCACCCCCAAAGTGGCAACAGGTCAAACACCATTTAGTCTGGTATATGGGGCCGAGGCAGTTATTCCCTCTGAGGTGCAAATGCCGACGCATAGATATGCCAATTCCACCGAAGAAAGGAACCAGTTAGAAATGGCCAGCAGTCTGGATACCATTGATGAGCTAAGAACCAGCGCCAAAATCAGGATGGCAGCCTACAAGAAGACAACAGCCAGGAGTTACAACAAAAACGTAAGACTGAGAACACTACAGGTAGGAGACCTGGTACTCAGGAAGGTATTCCCAAACACCAAGAATCAGAGTGCAGGTAAATTCGCCTATAACTGGGAAGGTCCCTACCGTATAGAAGGCATCGTGGGTAATGGGGCATACAAGTTGGAGACTATGGACGGGGAAGCTATCCTTAGGTCCTGGAACATCATTCACCTTAAAAAGTATTATGTCTGAGGTTCCAGGTGCAGGACCCAGAAGTTCCACCTCCAGCAGGTACACCCTAGGACCCTTGAATCCCAGCATTCAGTACTCCAGAAACCTTAAAACACAAACTAACTTGCTAAAAGTGTCTTTGACTAAGCAGCTATCGCTTGAAAGGGAACAACCCCATAACCCACTTGCTGGAGCCACAGCTCACTCTCTCATAAGGTACATAAGCAAAGAACTAATCATTTTGTTTCGTACCGGCTGACTGTACCACCTGCATTGGTCTAACAGTAACATCTCTTTTGACAGCAGGAACAACTAAGTCACCAGCAAGGTCTTTCGTTCAGTACGCACGTGCTAAGTCTCCTGAATTCAGCAGGTACTACTAAGGAAATGACAACTTACAACGTATCTTTCAAATCCTTTGAGTCAAAACCCTTTTTCTTATTTTCCCTTGGTGTCAACTTCACAGGTGTCAAAAGGAGCAAAATGTGGAAGCAGCGTACTTAGTATTTCAAACGGCCAAAACAAAACTCTCTTTCTTTTAAGTTGTAAAAATTTTGGGGGAACACACTTTGTGCTCCCTAAACTATTTTTGATTTATGAAATTGCTTCCATTTTTAAGTTTATCGTTGTTTTTGGATTGAATGTGGATATGGTAAGTTGAATATTAAGGCAATGTCCTAGTAGGCTAACTGATGAACAGGAACTAGCAAATTGTTCCTCCTGCAGGAAGTACCCAATGTATGCGTGGTCGAAACAGAAGGATTCGAGCATCCTGATGGACAGAAAGCTCCCTGAACCACCAAAGGCACCTCAACAAGTATGAAGCCGGAACACAAACAGAAAGAACAAAAGAATTGCTAGCAAAACAATAGAAGGAACGAAACGAAAATTTCATAAAACACCCCTCAGGGGAACTTGAAAAGCAAATATTTTTGCCCCTCCTACGAGGCAAAACAAAAGTACCAAAAGGTGCCAAGCACCAAGAGTCAGATTACAATGGGCCACCACACAGGGTGCCCAACAAAACATCAAGATAAAAATTAAAATTTAAAATGCCTAAACTAGGCAGCAGCAGCAGAATTTGGGGCGGCATCAGCAGGAACATCCACATGGATGTTAGGCTCCACAACAGCCTCTTCTCCAGGTGGACCTTCTCCTCTCTGAGCAACGGGGGCTTCCTCCCTAACCTCCTCAGCTGACGCGACAGCTGGTTGCTCAGTCCTGGCACTAGTTTCTCCATCATCACTACCCAGCAAGTCATTGATGAGGCTGAAGTCCGTCTTGACTGGATATGCAGCATTAAACAACCGTTTTTCCTCAGCCAGGTCCCAGTTGGAGTGCTCACCCACCTCAACCTCCTTAATGCATTTGATCTTTGTTTCCCAGGCGGAAATAAATGTAGAGTCCAAGAGCAGGTGCTTCAGCAGCTCCACCTCCTTGTGAGCCTCTTCCATACGCCCTTCTACCACCCTCCTCTCAACATCCAGGTGTTTCTGGGTAGCTGCCTTCTCCTCCGCCGGCTTCTTCTGGGCAACCACCTTCTCCCTCCTAGCCAGCGCCAGATCCGCCTCCACCTTCCTCAAGTTGACATTGAGGTTGTTCACCTCCCCCATCAATCTGGCAACCTCCCTGCACAGGAACAGGCCGTCCTGCAAAACCTGCCAGAGGAACAGTCAGCAGCACGAACAGAATAGACCAGCAAAACATAAGGGGAATTAAAAGGTACATGCTTGGCGTACCTAGGAGCTTCATCTAGCACGGCAGGGAGGGGAGTATTTCCAAGAGAATGGACAGCAGCCGGAAGCATAAACTGTTCCATGTGAGGCCAAAAAGGTACCCCACTGGAGCCATACCCCACTGGAGCCATACCCCTTGGGAAGGCAAATTACAGTGGAAGTATTGGGCAGGGGTGGCCTAGGAACCACTGCGGCCAGAGGAGCCACAACAATAGGGACAGGCATGCTAACCAGCTCCAATTCAGCAGGGAGCGATGGCCTCTTCCTGGGAGAAGGACTGGAGGAGGCAGAAGCAACTTGCTTCCTCTTTCTATCCAGTAGGGAGAGGGAGGAAACAGGAGTATTCCCTAGTACAGGAGCACAGTTAGAATATAAACACAACATGACCGTGTAGCAAGAACAAATACCCAGGAAAAACAAAGCCTTACCAGACGACATCTGGAATTCGGCAGCTGGGGGTTCTTCCTGACTGGTGGAGGTACCAACTTCCTCTTCCTCCTCTTCCTCTTCCCCTTCTTCTTCTTCTTCCTTCTCTTCTTCCTCCTCTTGCTCTCCTTCACTAATGTCAAGAGGTACGGAGGCAGATGCACCAATAGAGGAAGAAAGTACACTAGGGTAAGAACGAGTTGCAATAGGGAGAGTGAATAAACGGTCAACCACACTATGATCTCTTGGGGGAACTGGCTACTTTAAACCTGCAGCAGTACACCAGTAAGAACATTAAAGTAAAAGAAAAACAAGAGACACCCAGAAACTAAAATTACCTTTAGAGGCCCCCCACTTATCAAATAAGTACTCGGGGGTGGGGGTAAGAGAGTCAATCTTAACAAAGATGAATTTTGTGTTCCAGCCTTCATCCCTCACTTTGGAAGGAAGGATAACGCTAGGGTTGCTGCGGTCGCAAGACCTCAAGGTAAACAGCCCGGCAACGAAGGGCCTGAAAGTATAAAATAGGGCAAGGTCACCCAGACCAATCCCCAGATCGTGATCCTCAGCAAGGATACAAAGCAAGACCAGAATGCGCCATGCATGAGGCACAAGTTGGCAGATTGCCAACCTATAGTGGCGCACGATCCTTTGCACCAAAGGAGGAAAGGGAAAAGACAAACCCTGGGTAAAAGGGTACTCGTACAGGCATACCCAACCGGGATTATGGGCATCCGGCGCCTCCCCAGGCTGAGGAATGTGAATCACGACCTCCTGCCCAAGGCCAAACCTCTCTCTCACCTCCTCGAGGGGGGCGTCAGCAAAACTGGAATCACACAGATAGTGGTCTGCGAGAATCCCAGAGGATCAGAAGGGAGAGAGAGCAGCGGCAGATGGACCCCCATGGGGAGAAGGAGGAGGAATTGTACGGCGAATAGACTTTTTGACCATAATTGCGGAGTTTAGAGGCGAAAAAACTAAGAGGGAGAGTAAAAAGTGAGAAGTTACCTGGTGGATAGGGAGATTTTATAAGAGAGGGAGGGTAATAGGTTTTTAGGAAAGAGGTTAATAGAAGACGGAAATAAGGGAAGTGGGAGGGGAGGGGTATATTTATAACAAAAAAGAAGGAGTTAAGACAAAGAGTTAACAGAGGAGGTTAGCAGAAGAGAGTTAAGGAAGGAAGTTAGGTTGGGGAGAAATCGAGGGAAAGGAAACGTGGGGAAGTGGTGAGTTATTGAGGGGAAATGATTGATTAGACCTATAACGGTCAGTCTCATTGGATAAGGGTGCAAGTGGGCTGACGTCACACTACGACATCACCACTACATGCAACATCCAAGAGGAAAGCAACTCCCAGCATCAATCGAGCGAGAACAAAACCTGGTAGTTGCTTGGGGGTAATTGTATGGGTAAAAATACCCTCTCATTTTCATCATGACATGACAACTCGCTATTGGGTAAAACAGAAGCACACGGATCAATGACAAGGCAGCAGACTGCTAGACACCAGAAAGAACAAGAGGGGATGAACCTGGACATTCAAATAAAGCGGAGGCCACAGATGAACCCAATAACAAGCAATCAACAGGAACATTGAAACAGTCAGCAGGAAAATTGCAGTTACCAGCAGGAGCTTTGACAAAGTCAGTAACCACTTCCTATTTCATAGAAAGTGGAGCGTGTGGTTGAGAAAACATAGGGACATGTGCGACAATTCAAGGAAGATTATAAAAGAGCAACAAATAGGAGATTCAAGGATATATCGGATTTCTCACTCATCCCACTCAAAGAAACAACATTCATCATCTGCAACAAATAATATTCCACACACTTAGAAACATATACATCGTGCATATCATTTGTACTTAGTCGTTTGGAGATTACAGTTGTTCTTCCTAATTGGTATAGCTAGGTTTACCCTTGAAAACTATTACTGCTAGTGGATCATTGGTGGGATACCATTCCCCCGCGGTTTTTCCCACATTCTGGGTTTTCTGCGTCACCATTTTGCTTTTGTCATTTGCCTTTCGTTCCTTTTCGCTTGCTTTGCTTTCGTATTATTTGTTTACTTTCATTCTCGTTATGTTCTTACTACTAATCTACTTAAGTCCTTAATATCGTATTTTAATTGAAATAGCCGCATTGACTCGCAAATCTTTAGTCGATAAAATCTTACCAAAATAATTATCACCTCATTTGTCATTCAATTACTCATGTTAAATCATTATTTCCATTTAATTGCAACATGCCACTCAACATTATCAAACGTAAACAAATCACAAGATCTCATTCATATGGGGTCAAAATATTTATCCGATACAAATAAACCAATATAAATCACGAAAATAAGGGTATACACCCTACACTAGGTCGAGTATCGACAAAACAAGGGTCAGAGCAGACCACTCGGTCGAGTATAGGAGACCACTCGGCCGAGTAGGCGGCCACTCGGTCGAGTGCATGGTGCACTCGGTCGAGTGCCACCTGGGCAGAATGTTTTCATTCTCTAACTCATTCCCAAGCATTCCTATTTCATCACTCTATTAGGCACTACAACTAGATCACGATGTTTCACTTGACGATTGGGTGGCAACTTCACAAACAACATCTATACTACCGCTCATAGGACAGAATTTCACCAACTACTTTCACACGTCATGCATGCATACTTAAATCAAACGGTTACTATATACACCAATGATCAAGTACCTCAACAATATGATCGAATCCTCAAACATTATATGCCACACTCTTACTCTCATGACCGCGAAAACCAATCTTGGCAATACTAAATCCACAACTTTATCTCACAAATAACATTCCCCGAGAACTCGACTTAAAAGGGCAATCTCGTCTCTTTGTCTCACAAAATAACATCCCCCGAAAAAGGGCCAACGTCGACATAATAATATGATTATCACTTACCCTATCACACATGTACACTAACTATCAAATAGTTTCGCCTCAAGAAGAAGAAGAAGAAGAATATGATTATCAAATACCCTGCTGGATAGAAAGAGGAAGCAAGTTGCTTCTGCCTCCTCCGGTCCTTCTCCCAAGAAGAGGCCATCGCTCCCTGCTGAAAAGGAGCCGGTTAACACGCCTGACCTTATTGAGATTGCTCCTTTGGCTGCAGTGGCTCCTCGGCCTCCTCTCCCCGATACCTCCACCGTAATCCGCCTTCCCAAGGGGTATGGCTCCAGTGGGGTGCCCCTCTGGCCTCGAATGTAACAACTCCTGCTCCCTGCTGCTGCCCATTCCCTGGGAAATACCTCTCTTCCTATAGTACTAGATGAAGCTCCTGGACGTGCCCTGCAAGTACTTTTTTAATTCCCTTTATGCTTCATTGGTCTATTTTGTTCGTGCTGCTGACTGTTCTTCTTACAGGTCTTGCAGGACGGCTTGTTCCTGTGCATGGAGGTTGCCAGCTTGATGAGGGGGGTGAACAACCTCAACGTCAACCTGGGGAAGGTGGAGGCAGATCTGGCGCTGGCTAGGAGTGAGAAGGTGGCGACCCAAAATAAGTTGGCTTAGGAGAAGGCGGCTGCCCAGAAGCAGCTGGATGCTGAGAGGAGGGCGGCAGAGAGGCGTATAGAAGAGGCTCACAAGGAGGTGGAGCTGTTGAAGCATCTGCTCTTGGTCTCTACATTGGTTTCCGCCTGGGAAACAAAGATCAAATGCATCAAGGAGTTTGAGGCGGGTGAAGATTCTAACTGGGACCTTGTTGAGGAGGAACGGCTATTTAATGCTGCATATCCAATCAAGCCGGACTTCAGCCTCATCAACGACTTCTTGGGTGGTGATGAAGGAGAGACCAGTGCTAGGACTGAACAACCACCTGTCGCGTCGGTCGGGGAGATCAGGGAGGATGCCTTTTTTGCCCAGGGAGGGGAAGGTCCATCTGGGGGAGAGGCTATTATGGAGCCCAATACCCCTGTAGATGTTCCTGCTGGTGCCGCCCCGGATTCTGCTGCTGCTGCCTAGTTTAGGCATTTAAATTTTAATTTTTTTATCTTGATGTTTTGTTGGGCACCATGTGTGGTGGCCCATTGTAATCCAACTCTTGGTGCCTGGTAGTTTTGGGCACCCTTTAGTACTCTTTTGTTTTTGCCTCGTAGGAGGGGCAAAAATACTTACTTTTCAAGTTCCCCCTATTGAGGGGTGTTTATGAAAATTCCGTTTTGTTCCTTCTGTTATTTTGCTAGCAATTTTTTTGTTCTTTCTGTTTGTGTGCCAGCTTCGTACTTGTTGAGGTGTCTATGCTGGTTCAGGGAGCTTTCTGTCCATCAGGATGCTCGAATCCCTCTGTTTCGACCACGCGCACATTGGGTACTTCCTGCAGGAGGAACAATTTGCTAGTTCATGTTCATCAGTTAGCCTACTAGGACATTGCCTTAATATTCAACTTACCATATCCAAATTCAATCCAAAAACAATGCTAAACCTAAAATGGAAGCAATTTCATAAATCCAAAATAGTTTAGGGAGCACAAAGTGTGTTCCCCCAGAGTTTTACAAGAACTTAAAAGAAATAGAGTTTCATTTTGGCCTTTTGAAATACTAAGTACGCTGCTTCCACATTTTGCTCCTTGTGACACCTGTGAAGTTGACACCAATGGAAAATTAGAAAAAGGGTTTTGACTCAAAGGATTTGAAAGATACGTTGTAAGTTGTCATTTTCTTAGTAGTACCTGCTGAATTCAGGAGACTTAGCACGTGCGTACTGAACAAAAGACCTTGCCTGGTGACTTAGTTGTTCTTGCTGTCAAAAGAGATGTTACTGTTAGACCAATGCAGGTGGTACAGTCAGGCGGTACGAAACAAAATGATTAGTTCGTTGCGTATGTACCTTATGAGAGAGTGAGATGTGGCTCTAGCAAGTGGGTTTTGGGGTTGTTCCCCTTCAAGCGATAGCTGCTTAATCAAAGACACTTTTAGCAAGTTAGTTCATGTTCTAAAGTTTCTGGAGTACTGAATGCTAGGATTCAAGGGTCCTGGGATGTACCTGTTGGAGGTGGAACTTCTGGGTCCTGCACCTGGAACCTCAGACATAATACTTTTTAAGGTGAAGGATGTTCCAGGATCTAGGGACAGCTTCCCCATCCATAGTCTCCAACTTGTATGCCCCATTACCGATGATGCCTTCTATGCGGTAGGGACCTTCCCAGTTGTAAGCGAATTTGCCTGCACTCTGATTCTTGGTGTTTGGGAATACCTTCCCGAGTACCAGGTCCCCTACCTGTAGCGTTCTCAGCCTTACGTTTTTGTTGTAACTCCTGGCAGTTGTCTGCTTGTAGGCTGTCATCCTGATTTGGGCGCTGGTCCTTGGCTCATCAATGGTATCCAGGCTGCTGGCCATTTCTACCTGGTTCCTCTCTTCGGTGGCATTGGCATATCGATACGTCGGTACTTGCACCTCAGAGGGAATAACTGCCTCGGCCCCATATACCAGACTGAATGGTGTTTGACCTGTTGCCACTTTGGGGGTAGTTCTATCATACCACAACACGGAGGGGAGCTCATCTGCCCAGTTTCCTCGCTCCTATCTCCTCCAGCCTTCTTTTTAGGTTCTTCATGACTATCTTGTTATTGGATTCTGCCTGACCGTTGGACTGCGGATTCCTAGGAATGGACTTAAGCACCTTGATGTTCCACCTGGCGCAGTAGTCTTGCGTTCTGTTGGATATGAATTGTGACCCGTTGTCACATATGATTTTTGAAGGGATGCCATATCTGCTGACTATGTTCCTCTTGATGAAAGATATTACATGCTTCTCCTGGATCTGAGGGAAAGCTTTTGCCTCTATCCATTTAGAGAAGTAATCCGTCATTGCCAGCATGTACGCCCTGTTTCCAGAAGCGCGGGGTAATGGTCCCACAATGTCCATTCCCCATTTCATAAAAGGCCAAGGCGAGATGATCGGATGCATATGTTCTGCTGGCTGGTGGCTGACAGGAGCGTGCCTTTGGCATTATTCGCATTTCTTGACGTAATCTATGGCGTCCTTCCTCATGGTAGGCCAGAAGTAACCCTGCCTTAGTGTCTTGTTGGACATGCTCCTACCCCTTGTGTGATTTCCACAATCACCACTATGGATATCACACATTACTGCCTGTGCCTCCTATATGCTTAAGCACCTCAAATAGGGTCCATCCAAGGACTTCCTGGTATGACTCATATTTGAGCATATTTAGTCCCCAAATTAGCCTCGTTCCTATGCTTTATAGTGCATAATTGGGTCATTTACTATCTTTAGTTTCTCGTTTTGCATATTCTTTGAAGTTTTGATCCCTTGGTAGGAAAGGAGTGCAAACCTTGCATTTTCATGGCAAAATGGAGCTAAATTGATCGAATTCAATGACCAAGCATCAAAGGGAAGACAATGCTAGAAGGCCTATGTAGATAATTGGGCAATGGTGAAATGATCCTTGCATCTTCAACAAGATCCTTGAGGATTGTTGAAGAAAGAAAAGAAGAGAAGTGACTGTGAAGGAATCCGAGCGGCGCAGTGCCCAGGACGAGCGTCGCCCTGCTACAGTCCGAGCGTCCCGATGCGAAGACGCTCGTCTTGAGGCCCAATTATCCGAGCGTCCCGACCCACAATCCACTCGGATTCTGCTCCAGTGCCAACCGTCTCTACTGCCTAGCCGCTCGGGACGAGCGTACTCCATGAAGACTACCAAAACGGATATGCGCATGTCCTTCGAGAGCAGCACTTCCTCAACTTTTCTTAAGGGTCTTAATAGTCATTAAGCCCTTAGTAACCCTAATTTATATACATAATCCTTAGTATAAATACCCGATTGTACTAATTAGATTATCATGTTCTTCTTATGCATTCTTAATCTCATATTAATCTTGTAATCAACTCTTAATTTAGCATTAATACAAATCTCATTTCTTAATCTTTACTTAATTTCTCTATTGTTCATTATTTATTTTGGGTAATTGAAGATTATTTGGGGTTTATTTGGAGGATTGACAACCTTCCATCAATCATCAAGTACTTCTATTATTCTTTGCTTTATTTGGAATCATCTTTAGGTATAATTCTCTCTTAATCCTTTTTAATTATGGTTAATCATCTTCATTTGTTCATCATGTTTTGTCTTGCTAGTATGATTGACAACCTTGTTAGCATGTTAAACTTGATAATGAGTGAGTAGTCACCTTAACTAGGGTTAATGGGGAATTAGGGGAAACCAACATGGGGATTGATTCATGCTTAATCTAATATGTTTTCATAATTAATTTGCTTGCTTGTTGTGATTTCAACTTATGCACATGTTATGTTTGATAAAATGTGAGCCTATGAATCCTTGCATTTTTTACCCATCACTTATCTTTTCAATGAGACTTGTAAGACATAAACCAACTCGAGTCTCATTAGACCATGCATATAGTTGGATAGGGAGGATTAAGTCGACTTGTAGGTGTTGTACAATCTAATCGATTCGGTTCCGGGACCCAAACCTTCCTAGGGATTGTAAGATATACACTAACTCGATCCCATCACAACAATAATTGCTTGCATCTAGTAGAAAACATGTTTGTATGATCAAATCCCATGAATCCCCTATGAACCCATGACACCCTAGTGCTTTTAATCAATTGTTTACATCTCATTTTAATCATCTTGCTTGCTTTCATTATTTTGTTTGCATTGTTATTTAGTTTAGTTGATCTCCTACCTCAACCCAAATTGTGACACCTTAGACACGACCATTTGCAATCGAAAATCCTACATAAATACCCGTCCCTTGGGATCCGACCTTTACTTACCTCTTTACTAAAAGTAGAGTAGTTTGTGAAGTTATAAAAATTGTTTTGGTTTAGGTAACTCTTAACGACAAGTAACTGAAAACGATAAGTCCGACCAAAAATGGCGCCGTTGTCGGGGACGGTGTTAACTTGATTTGATTTTCTTTGATTGCTTTTTAGTTGTGTCTTTCTTTACCTTGGGGAAGTCAAACTCCTCAAGGTTTGTTCGATTGTTTTCAAGTTGTTTGATATTTTGCATGTCTAGGAGATCACAAGGTAACTTGTTACCCATTGATCGTAAAATTGAAAGAACTTTGACCAACAATAGAAGACTTGCTAGAAATACTTTAAGAGATATTGGTGAGATTGTGAACATTCAACCAAATAACATTGAGTTCATCAACCCTTTTGCAAGAGAAGGAGAGGATAACCCAACACAAAATCAACCACAAAATCAACCCACAATGCCTAAATTTTCATCACATTCCATACCAACTAAGGAGAACCTACCAAATGGTACTCCCACACCACAACATTTGACCGGTAATTTCATTGCAAAATCCGCATTTATCCAATTAGTCGAAAGAATCCAATTTTGGGGGATGCCTAGTGAAGACCCTCATTCTCATATGGAGACTTTTTGTGACTATTGTGATGCGATTTCTCAAACCAGAGTTACTCAAGACCAAATTCGATGGGTCTTATTTCCTTTTTCTTTGATTGGTACCACAAAATAATGGTTAAAGAGCCTTGATAAGGCTACTCTTGGTATCGACTCTTGGAAGAAATTGGCACTTGCTTTCTACAAAAAATTCTATCCTCCGGAAAAGACTAGCATGCTAAGAGCCCAAATCACTGGGTTCAAACAAAGGGATGAGGAATATTTGTATGAAGATTGGGAAAGATTGAAAGGAACTTGCCGCTGATGTGCTCATCACGGACTTAGTCAGTGGTTCTTGGTACAACAATTTTGGAATGGTCTTTATGAAGACTCCCGAAACATTCTCAGCATGGGATCAAATGGTATGTTTACCAAAGTTGATGATAATCAAACATGGAACAACATTGAGGAAATGGCGGTCCATAACTCACAATATAGTAGACCTCATAAGGCTACTAGAGGAGGAAAGCATGAAGTGGACTCTATTACTCAATTGGGTGCTCAACTTAGTGCTCATATTGATACCATTAATTTGACGTTTGAGAAGGCTATGGCTAAGCTTGAAAAAGCCTCCAAATCACCTAAGCAACATGTTAATTCCATGGTGGCATCTTCATCAATTCCAAGTGGAGTATGTGAGAGTTGTGGAACTTTGGGACATGACCAAAGTGAATGTAGGGGAACAAGTGAATGCTTTTCAAGCACAAGAGTGGTACCCCTTATTCCAACTATTACAATGAAAACACCAAATTCCATCCCAACCTCTCATACAAAAGCCAAAATGTTCAAAATCCTCAAACAACATACACCCCACCTCCAGTGAGAAACCAAGCTCAAAGACCCTTTTACAATCAAAACCAAAGTTATCAAAACCAAACTCCATACAATCAAACAAATGACCTAGGTTTTGATGTTCAAAAAGCGGTCCTCCAAATGCAAAAGAACCAACACGAATTTTTCACTCAAATGCAAAAGGATAGCCAAGCAAAAGACATCACCATTAACAACATACTAGCTCACACAAAGATGTTGGAGACCCAAATGTCTCAATTGGCATCTTCAAGTTCACAAAGACAAAAGGGGCAATTACCACCTCAAGGTAATCCCCCAAGACAAGAATCGGTGAGTGCCATCCATTTGAGGAGTGGTACAAGGTATGAAGGGCCGAAGAGGCCCGTTGATGAAGATGTGGTGAATGCTAGTGACAAGGAAAGAGTTGTTGAAAACTCTAAAGAAGAAAAACCCACCATTCAAGAAGCTTCAAAAAAGGATGAAGAAAAGGCCAAAGAGAAGGAGCCTATTGTGATTAGACTTCCTTTTCCAAGTCGTCAAGCTAAGCCTAAGTTTGATGACCAACTTGGAAAATTCATGGAGATTGTGAAAAACTTGGAAGTCTCAATTCCATTTACGGAATTAATCAACCATGTTCCGGCCTATGCTAAGTATATGAAAGATATTCTTACAAAGAAGAAATCCATCCGAAAGCTTGAGACTATTGCTTTCACTAAAGTGAGTAGTGCCATCCTACAAGGAAGTTCACCTCCAAAACTAAAGGATCCGGGAAGCTTCTCTATTCCATGTACCATTAGCGACACCACAATCAACAAAGCTCTATGTGACCTTGGGGCAAGTGTGAGTGTCATGCCATATTCGGTAAGCAAGAGGCTAAGAATGTGAGAACTCAAGTGCACTAATATCACACTTCAAATGGCGGATCGATCTACGAAGACACCTTTAGGGGTATGGGAAGATGTGCCGGTAAGAATTGGCAAGTTCTTCATCCCGGTGGACTTTGTTATTGTTGATTTGAAGGAAGACTCTAACATTCCTATCATTTTAGGAAGACCTTTCTTACACACCGCGGGAGCGGTGATTGATGTGAAACATGGAGACCTCACCCTTGATGTGGGAGACGAAACAATCACTTTTAATCTTGACAAGACAATAAGAGCTCCCCGATTGCATGAGCCATGTTTCATGGTTGATCACTATAGCCGAGAAAGTGATAGGAAGAAGTTGGCATCTCAATGCAAAGAACAAGCTATGGGTAAAGAATCACCACCCATATGGGAGAATAAAATGGGTAACCTCCAAGATGCTCCGTCCAAGGAACAAGAATGTTTCAACAAGAATGAGAGCTTGAATAGCTCACCACCACTCATGACAAGTAAAGAAGAAGGCCTCATTAGCCATAATGACAAGAAGGAAGAAGAGTTGCTCTTGAAAACTCGTGATATTATTGGGGAACAAGTAGATGAAGTATGCGGTCTTTGGGATGATGAGTTTGAGGGGATATTCAATCCCTATATCGGTAATGCTATGACCCAAGACCACCATGAAGAACAATAAGTGCAAAGGTCTATTGAATATCTTTATCATGACAATGAACAAGCTTTCGACTACTTCTTCAAGGTGTTGAGCAATATCAACAACACCTTGAACATGCCCCCTTGACATCTCATTATTGGATGAGAGTTTGGTGGAGTCCTCCCTAAACCACCACTTGTAAATATTCTAACTCCCTAACTTGCATTTTACTTATTGTATTGCATTTTTGTCAATTTTGGATTTATATTTCTATGCCTTGATCAAGATTTTCACCATTTTGAGAGAAAGTGAGGGAGGGACTTATGTGATTATTGATGTGTAGTGTTGATGCGTATAGAGGGGGGGTAAAAATTATAATAAATTTCAGCGGGAATCACAAATAAATTCCGTTCAAAAAACAAGCCCAAAATAAATATAACGGACATTCAAGTTACGAATTGGCAATAAAAACAAGCGCGCGAAACGAGGAAGACGGACTCACAAGACCACGGCTAGGGTCAGCTGTGAAATGGGTCACAAAATTCAAATTCTATTTTCTTTACTTGCTTCGTAATCTATGTTGTCAATTTAGTTTTCTCACATAAAATTAATTTGGTAAATGGTGATAGGAACTAGGTTGATTGTATTCAATATGGGTCAAATTGTGGTCTTCTCCCATCCCCCCTAGTTCGACCATAAGGGCTATATAAGCCAAGCTTGTAGTTCTTTTTTATTCACCCTTGAAGAAATTAAAATTTGAGATTGTTTTCTCTGAAACTTGTCTTGTCTTCTTGTGTTGTTACACGAGTTGGTTTGGCTTAAGAGGTCGGAACGAGTATTTCGCACCTTGCTTGAACTAAGGACGTGCTCCGCGGTTTAAGTCGAATTGTTTGACGCGTATCGAACAATTCACCCATTGTTATCGCTATAGGTCTAGTGATAGCAAATATCTCCAAAGTTCACACAAAAACAAAAAAAGAAATTCAAATCACTATTCACGTGTACTGTTCACAGGCACTATTCATCAAAAAAAAACTCAAAAAAAAATTTTATCCGTTCAATTTTCCCGAAATGGCATTTAACCACGAACAATTGCCCAAATCAAGTCAAGTCGCTTCCGCACCCATACCCTATACGCTGCAAATGGTATCAGAGCTTCGGCTCTTGATTTCCTTAAACCAAGACGATCCTAAGGGGAAGGAAAAGGTGTTTGATCCTAGTTTACCACCCGTTTTTTATGTTTACGGTGATGAAGTTCCACCCGATGAACGGTTCGCTTGCTCAAACAGGCCACACCGTTGCAACACATCAACGAACCGTAAAAGTGCATCACTCTTTCACGATGGTTCTACGAAGGAGACTAATCTTGTCGCCAATTTTAATTTGCCTCCTATATTCGAAGGAACTATCAATTGCAGGGATGCAACATCGGAAACAAAATGGGCAGCCCAGGAGAATCGTGGAGTTAATTTTGAACCTATGTGTTTATTCGGTTCGGTATGCTATTGTTTACATTTGAAGGCCATGGTGAATGACACCTTTAATTTTCACGGTTACGACGATGCACCAAGATCAATTCGCGGTTTAAAGCATTTCGGGCGTAAGATGTTTCGAGCTATAGAGCACGGTTGAACCCTTCACGCCGCAAGTTTCGGATCAGAGTTTGTGGGTGGAATCAGCCACAATCATCGAAGGTGTTCAACCCGGGCATTGGGTAGGAAAGGATAAACGCAAAACCAGCATCTCCTCCTCGACACTTAAAGGTACAAGAATCGGGACGATTCTTTTTGAAGAAAGGGAGAGTTGATGCGTATAGAGGGGGGGTAAAAATTATAATAAATTTCAGCGGGAATCACAAATAAATTCCGTTCAAAAAACAAGCCCAAAATAAATATAACGGACATTCAAGTTACGAATTGGCAATAAAAACAAGCGCGCGAAACGAGGAAGACGGACTCACAAGACCACGGCTAGGGTTGCCGTGTGAAATGGGTTGCGAAAATTCAAATTCTATTTTCTTTACTTGCTTCGTAATCTATGTTGTCAATTTAGTTTTCTCACATAAAATTAATTTGGTAAATGGTGATAGGAACTAGGTTGATTGTATTCAATATGGGTCAAATTATGGTCTTCTCCCATCCCCCCTAGTTCGACCATAAGGGCTATATAAGCCAAGCTTGTAGTTCTTTTTTATTCACCCTTGAAGAAATTAAAATTTGAGATTGTTTTCTCTGAAACTTGTCTTGTCTTCTTGTGTTGTTACACGAGTTGGTTTGGCTTAAGAGGTCGGAACGAGTATTTCGCACCTTGCTTGAACTAAGGACGTGCTCATGCTTTTAAGTCGAATTGTTTGACGCGTATCGAATAATTCACCCATTGTTATCGCTATAGGTCTAGTGATAGCAAATATCTCCAAAGTTCACACAAAAACAAAAAAAGAAATTCAAATCACTATTCACGTGTACTGTTCACAGGCACTATTCATCAAAAAAAAAAACTCAAAAAAAATTTTTATCCGTTCAATTTTCCCGAAATGGCATTTAACCACGAACAATTGCCCAAATCAAGTCAAGTCGCTTCCGCACCCATACCCTATACGCTGCAAGTGTTTTGACATAGTGTGGGGATAGAAAATTGCCTAGGCTATCCAAGCCTTCATAATGCCCCCACAATGAAGACCACAAGAAATGAAGAGTAAATGACACGGGTTACGAAATGCCCACGGATGGACCTGAATTCGTGTGGCAGAGGGATAATCCGAGCGACCCGACGAGGATCCGCCTATCCTGGGAAGAATCTGAGCGTCCTGGGTAGGATCCGCTCGTCCTGAGATAGCTGGAAAAAGAAGTTTTTGCTCTGACTAAGAATCTGAGTGTCCCACTTGGGAATCTGCTCGTCTCAGTCAGGACACTCGTCCTATAGAGAATCCGCTCGTCCTACAGCTGGTAAAAATTTGGATTTCTCCGTGACAAGGAATCCGAGCGTCCCGGCAGCAATTCGCTCGTCCTCCTTCAAAAAGACACTCGTCTTCCTCAGAAGACGCTCGTCCCAGCGCGTCTTTTTCCTAAAGCCAACTGCAGCACAATCCAAGCGTCCCGGCCCCAGTCCGCTCGTCTCCCCTCTGATTTTCAAATATAACGGGATTAAAAACCCCTCTTTCCCAATTCATTTCCTCATTCACAATATAAACACAACTCCAAACCCTGAAAACGCTCATAGGGAGAAATTTGTTTCCTTTGCTAAGAAATCTATTTTACCCACCAAATTCATATGCCAAGAGACTTTGTTAAAATTGGGTGTCTTAGAACAAACCAAGACCTTTTTCGAGTCCATGGGGTTGAGTACTTTGTTTAATATGAAAGAGTTGACTTACTCATCCCTCACCTTCGAGTTTTTAAGCTCATTGAAAGTTACCAAAGTGGAGGCTCTAAGGAACGTTGAATTCCGGCTCGAGAATGTTGATAGAAAATTGTCTTTTGAAGAATTTGGAAATGTTTTTGGCCTTAGTAATGACCCGACTTACACAAAGAAACCTACAAAGTATGATCCTTCTCCCTTATGGAAGGCTATTACCGGTAGAGAGTTTACATCTTATCATGATTGTCATGCTCTTTTTGTCCATCATCCGGGCATAATAGTATGGCACAAGGTTGTTGGGCATACTTTGATTGCTTGGAAGGGAACAAACCATTTCACCGAACTTGACTTTATTTATCTCAGGTCGGCCTTGAACATTGGAAGAGAGTTCACCAAAAAGTACAACATTCTTCAACTTTTGATTGAGAGGTGGCTCAAAGTCGATCATGGCAAAGAAGGCACGACCTTTATGGTTAATGGAGGTTTGGTAACTTATTTGGAGAAACACTTCAACCGGAACTTCAACAAGGATAGCACCTATAAACCGGTTAAGGGAGGCCATATCATTGATCTAGCCACCATGGTTCAAAAATTCAAATGGGTCATGAATGATACTCTTGATGAAAAATTTGGGTGGTTAACAAAATATGCTAAATCCTTCACATTGCCAAGCAAGATTTGCCGATTGAATGTTCATAGCAAAACTACCTTCTCCCACTCTCCAAGGAAGCTGAGTTTATTATACAACACCAAGGGGAACACATTGCCGAGCCCTCATCCTCCATTATTACCCCACCTTACCCATTCACCTACCATGAATTTCAACCCAAAAGTGTTAAGGTGGGGAATGACTACTTGACTCTCTTGATGAAAGAGATGCATAAGCAAGCTTATGAGGATAGAGTCAATGCTTATAAAGTACAATATCCGCCTCTCCTACATCTTTCTAGGCAAGGACTTCTTGACCCATCTTGTCCTTTGCCTAGTTGGGCGGATAAGGAAATCTTCTTTCCTATTGCTTCTAGAGGTGGTAGCTTGGGTGAAGAGGAGATGGTTGTTGTTGAGAGTGGTGCACAAGAAGGTGAAGAAAATGAAGAGAATGAAGAAGAAGAATAAGAGAGTAGTGAGGAAGAACAAGGAAGTTCAAGTTCAAGTGATGATAACTCCGTATCTATGGAGGTTGATGATGATTCAAGTGAAGTTGGTGATGGTGATGGAGATGATAGTGATGACGCCATGGGCAAAGATTGAGGATTAGCAAGCTCTTGGGAGGATGCCACATTACTTTGTGAGTTTCCTACACCTCCTTTAAGGTTTGTCTATTTCTCTTGTTTTTCATATAATTTGCATCTTGATCATAGTTTGGAGTCCTAGCATCATCTATAGGACTCACACCTCGGCCACATTGAGGTGTTTCTTTTATTGTTCCCACATCCAAAATCCAAAATGACAAATGTAGTTTCATGCATAGCATCCTTATGCATGAACTCCCCCAATTTTTAACATTAGAAATAGTGTCCATTTTGGTTTGGGGAAGTTTATGCATATGCATTGGGAGCTAATCTAAATTATGCTCTCCAACATAACAAAAATCCATGCATCATATAGCATAGCTTAGTTTGCATTCACTCTTGTTTATATGTCATATAGTTTGCATTTAGATTAAGAAATCATGCATTTTCATATAGATTGCATAATTTCCTATCGTATTGGCCATTGAGGACAATGTCAATACTAGTGTGGGGATGGGAAATTCTAACATGACTTTTTAAACAAAAATGATAAATATTTAAAAATTTTGAAAAATTCAAAAATCCAAAAACATGTTCATTTCCTTTGTAGTGTACTCTTGTATATATTGTATATATTGTGTTTGTTTATCCTTTTTCACATTGATCGACTACGCCACATCCGAGACATGAGGATATTGAAGACCGCATGATGGTATGATCTTTCCAATCTCCTTTTTGCTCTTTATGTTAATGACTATGTGGCTTTATTTTAATTGATGCGGTATAAACAATGTGAATTTAGGATTGCATCTAAATTATTTGGCAAACTAGTTGGTAGAAGCATATGCATTAGGATGTATAAATGTTAGTTGCATCATGGCATATAGTTGCATTTAGGAAAAATTTTGTGAAACCGTCTATTTGGGAAGCTTGACAAGTGTATATAAAACGCTTGTAGATACTTTGTCTTCTTAAGACTTTGCTTGTTAGAATACCTGTAAAACACCCTAGGATGTGTCATGCTAGTATCCGTTGACCCATAGATTAAGGCCTAGTCAAGAGTACCTTGTGGTGTGATAACTCCTTCGCTACCGTTTATTCCAAGGTGGCCCTTGAAACCATGCAACCATCCATCATCCATTTCTACCACATTTTGTCATCAAAGGGAATGGGCACAAAAATTGTTCAAATTTTGAGTTCAAGAAATGAAATGAAAAATCAAAAAGTTTGCAATTGCATCAAAAGAAAAGAGGAGTAACAAAAAATGAACTCCTATGCTTCAAAAATAAGCACCCTCCCTAAAAATGGGGTGACTTTGAAAATGTTCAAAAAGAAATGCAAATAGTTGAAAAATTGTCAAGTATTGAAATGCCAAACATAAAAAGAAATGGCAAAGAAATGTTCTCAAAATGTCAAATGCCACAAATTGGAGGGAAAAACAACAACAAAAGCAAACTCCCACATGAAACTCAAAGTTCTATTGATCCCTTTTCCATCGTATCCACTTTTGTGCATGGTAGAGAGGGGACGACCCTTCTTCTTGTCTAGGCAAGAAGGGGAATTCCGCGATCCTCCAGTATTTCTAACACCATAGGGAGTCTACTCTTGACGAAAGCATTTAACGATTGAGGACAAAGGTACCCTAGCTTGACATAACTTGGAGGTGATTTATTGGTATACTTCTAGGCTTAGTAGTTTGAAGAAACCGTATCTATGATGGAATGTGTACCCTTGAATTTCTTCTCCTTTAGATAATTTTCGCCACTTAGATGAGGAAAGTGGCTATTCATTTTTGTAGATGCATTCATTACTTGATCTTGTGTGCTTTAATGCTTGGATGTGTCGCCATTTTGGCAAGCCCCACCTTGCCTTGCAAGAAGACATCCTACCTCATGGTTGTCTTGTTGTGAGTTGAAGGGGCGGAGTGAGACCCGCTAATTGTCTCACATCGGCTATATTAGTAGGTTAGTTTGAATAAGCGTCCTAGTTTTTGTCACCTCTTTACTCGGGACGAGCAAAGGTTCGGTTTGGGGATATTTGATGTGACTCATATTTGAGCATATTTAGTCCCCGAATTAGCCTCATTCATATGCTTTTTAGTGCATAATTGGGTCATTTACTATCTTTAGTTTCTCGTTTTGTATATTCTTTGAGGTTTTGATCCCTTGGTAGGAAAGGAGTGCAAACCTTGCATTTTCATGGCAAAATAGAGCTAAATTGATCGAATTCAATGACCAAGCATCAAAGGGAAGACAATGCTAGAAGGCTATTTTGTGTGGATTTTGCGCAAGGCGAAATCAGGTCAGGGTAGATTTGGGTAGGGTTAACTAGCTCTAAATGCCCTAATAGTCAGGTCGTTAGGGGCAAAATATAAGCTGTAAATGTAATAAAAAATAACAACAATAAGACAAAGAATTTTGCACGTGGAAAACCCTTAAATGGGAAAAAACCACGGGCACCAAGCCAGGAGAGGATTTCACTATTGTATTATGTATTGAGCACTATTGGACGTAATTATCTATGAATGAAATGATAATGTTATATATTTCCTTGTCTTGTGATGATCCTTCAAATGATTTCCAAATATCCCTTATATAAGCTCTTGCTGAACGGCTGTGTGATGGCGGCATTAATGTGGATTATTCTCCTTAATTACCCACAATAATTGCCAATATTATGCCCTTAATTACTGCATTTACTGCGAGATCTTCCTATTCAATGTTGTGCATATATTCCTCTTGTAATATATCTTCCTGGTCCGATATCGTCCTGATATTTTGACCATTTTCCTCTCCATGGCCAGGCGCCTATCTTCATGTGTCCTGATACCCTGACACCCTGACAGCCTAATGGTCAGGTTAAGGTGAGATACTGATCAGGGATGTCTGCGGATTTCCAGGCCTAACAATTGCCCCTTATCTCCTCATTTTCAATGTGTCAGGACAAAAAATGAGGAGATAACTTTAATCTCAGGAAAATTATCCAACGGTTGAATTTTGCCTAGTCAGTTCCTGTAACGGCTATTTCCTGCAGTTTATGACGGGTGTAGCTTTTACTGCAACTCCTTCAATGATTATCCATCCACTTGCGGTTAAAACCCTAATTTACTTTAGTATAAATACCCGTTAACTTCATTAAGTTGATCTCCATCAGAATAATCTCCTTTATTTCTTTCATAATAAGCTTCTTCTCTAATTTTCCTTAATTTCCAGTTCTCTAATCCTCAATTAATCTTCATAATCTTTCAATAATGGTCGCAAAAAAAAAAAGTCTACCAGGGCAGCGACTCCTGCAACCCCTCCTTCCCATAATCATGAGGAAACTTCTTCTGAGAATTTGCCTATTTCCTCTGCTGCTCAACCTTCCACGATCAATAAGCCGAGTTACTCTTCATTGGAGATGATCTCAATTTTTCATGGGGATTTCCAGTTCAAGCCTACAAAGGCTTTGAAGGACGATCAGTCTCTTGCAAATCGTTTGAAGCCTGAGTTTGAAAAGGTGGTTAAGGATAAGGGGATCATCCCTCCTGATGCTGAAGTCTAGATCCCTGAGAATTCTCCTATCAGGGCTGACTGGGCTTGTCCTGGTTGGTTCTGCATTCATGACTGGGCTTTCAGGGCAGGTTGTAAGCTTCCTTTTTCTCCTCTTATGGTTGAGGTTATTAAGGAGATTGGTGTTCTGTAACACCCCCATTTATTCGGGAGCCTTTAGCTAGACATTCCCAAGTAAATGAGAGCGTTACCATCTCGGTTTCCCGAGGTAGTGAATAACAAAGTATAACAATACCAAAGTACTTTAAATAAAAACTTTAATGATTACATATGTTTTACAACTTTAATCAACTAATACTTAATATAAAAATAAATACAACTCGCAATGAAATTAAATAAGTGATATAACTACATTTGTGATCTAGACTCCTGCAGTCCGCAAGCTCACACGCCCAAGCTCCCATTATCCAAATTAACTCAAAACCTCGCTATTTAAATCTGCTCCCCATTTAACCGGAAATATTAAATGGTTCACCACAGGATGCCATCAATTAAAGCAGGCATCAATTATATTTTGACACAGAAGCAAACACGTCAACTAATGGTTGAGTAGGATAAAATATATTAAAACAACCAATCTTTCACAACTGTCAATATTCCAATCTCAACTGTTCACATGTCACATCTCGACATCAACTATCCACGTTATCCACCGAGACTAAGCCTGGGGCGGTCCAAATACTCACACACGTTATCCACCGAGACTAAGCCCGGGCCTTCCAATTAATCACACACGTTATCCACTGAGACTAAGCCTGGGGGCGGTCCAATCACCACTCACGTTATCCACCAGAGACTAAGCCTGGGGCAATCCAATTCTCATAAACCGTTCCACAATATAATCGTATAAAATATACACAACTCCAACAATTAACAAAGTTAATCACTCAATTAGCTTAATTAAATAAGCAATCATACACCAATCATCCTTTCAATACATTCTCGTATTAAACACGCAAAACCGATATAGTTGAGTAGATTATCCTACCTGGCAAGCAAGCACTCCAATTACGCAATCCAAATAAATAAAGCAAATCCAATCCGATTATAATTCTTCACAATTTCCGTCACCTATATAATAATAACAATTACAACAATTATAATTACTAACTTTATTTGTTTATTTACTTATTCCTTTTATTCAATTATTCAAATTAATTATTTACTATAATTATTAAAGGTTTATGATAACTAAAAACCCGATTTAACTACGAACCCGACTCACCCGAGCTAATTAAATAATTAAAACCCGTCACACTACAAACACATACCACCTTAACATGGTTTATAAACCATGGCCAACACCTCTCTTAAAACCCACCAAACCCGACACCACAAGCCACCACAGCCACCACCCAACCTCGACACCCCTAGCCTGCAACCCCACGCATCCAACTCGCCCTTAACCACCAGCTAAACCACCACCAACAACGCACAAACCCACGCCCTATCACACGACACCAACCGCAAGACTCACCGACACCCCCACAAAACACGCTCGTAACCACCACCTAACGCCACCTTCACCGCCACCTACAACCACCAATCAACTCCCCTATCCTCCCTCGACAAAAGCCACCCAGCGAACCCCCTAACTAGACCACCTACAACCCCTTAAATCCCCCCGAAAACCGCCTGCCAATTACACGACCTCCTCCCCTGTTTTCCCGTCACCACCGCACAACCACCATCTGCCACCATACCAGCACCACCAAAGTGGTCGACTCAACCACCCCAACACAACCCCTCTATACCCAGGTCACGACATAGCCAATTAGGGGTTCAATTACCCATTCCAATCACCCACAACCAACCCGTATAACCCCTCCCCGACCAGCCCACCTTTCGCCGCCCTAAACACCACCCTAGCAAGGTCCACGTCGGTCAAATAAGCTCAGGTCACAATCTCGGCAGTGCAAGGTTGCTCTAGGTCCAAATTTCGAGTCCTATGGTGGTCTATATAAGTCATACTATCGATCTAAAGATGCTTGCATGAAAAGAATATAAACCGCTTTAAGCTGAGTTAATTACCTCAAGTCGACCAATTGATTTTGTTAATTCTTCTTTCTTTCCGCCTCCTAAAGCTTCTTCTTTTTATTTGTAATTTATTTATCAGATTTAAGGTGGTATTTATAGTGTAAGATTTAGAGAATACGAGGCCAATTAGGAAACCATGTAACTTTCCTTATTCTATTTAGTATAGAAATTGTCATTCTAATTATATCATTATTATTTATCATATATTATTAATTCTACCATAACTATGATTTACTCATATAATATTTACTAATTTATTATTGCCATAACTCTATTATTATTATTATTATAATTATAATTACCTTTACATAATATTATTTCCTTGTTATATTATTATTAATTCCCGATATAAATCCCGATTACACTAATACCAATTTAATAAATTCGGCCCATATAATAATACCACATAGTCCAACACTCGATTACCAACTAAGCCCAAAGCACAAATATTAGCCAAACCCAATTCCCGACTTGAATTATTAATTTATTATTTAATTAACGTCTTACTTGTATTTATTATTAGAAAATGTCATTTAATTACTCATTAAATTACATAAATTATTCTTATAAATTATTATTAAAATACGGAGTATTACATGTTCCATCTTATCAGTTGATGCCTATGGTGTGGAAGGTTGTGTGTTCCGTTGAGTATCTCTGTAAAAAACACAATATCTCGTTTTCCCTTAATGATCTGAAAGCTTGTTATGCTGTCAAAACCAATAGTCCTGGCCGTATAAGCTTTAAGGTCAGGGCTTCTACTACTCCCCTTTTGAGCAATCTGGATAGCGGCCATGATAAGGACTGGGCTGCTGGGTACATGTTTTTCAGGACCAATTCTGTGGGTCCTGACCTGGCGTATTTAAATTACGAAGCTTGCGTTGCTGGTGAGTTTTTTAGTTTTTCTTTTGTCCTGCATGTTTTACTCGTTAGTAAAAAATAAAATGAAATTCATATTGAATCATACCTTTTATGTGTGCAGTTGATGATTGGGTTACTGAAACTGAGTATCCCACTGCCAATATTTATGCTTTCCTTGCTATTCCTCCTTTGGAGAGGCCTTGGCCTCTCTGTTGTGGGGTTGGCCATCTTCCTCGTTGTTTGAAGACTGGTGGCGCTGTCAGGGTGGCTAAACCTTCTGGGACTGTTAGTGCCACTACCTCAGGCAGTAAGTCTATCTTAATTTCTTTTTTCTTCTTACTTTGGCTTCCTGGTGATGTTTAGTTTATATTGCTAATATAGTGTTTCGTGTTGTAGCCACTAGGTCGTATACTCGCCTTGCCAGGTTTGGTATGGCTGACCTCTCAGCCAGGTTGGCTAAGATCAAAGAGGAAGGCTCCCAGGGAAGCGGAGATGCTGAGCCTGTTATCGATTTGACTAAACAACCTGATGCTCCTAAGGTCACTACTGTACCTGCTGCCCCTGCTGAAAAAAAGTTCAGCAACCTAAAAAAGAAAAATTGAAGACGTTGACATTTCTGCCCCGGTCAGAGAAATGAAGGCTAGGGTGGACAATATGGAGGCTGCTAGGGTGAAGATTAGGGATTATGCTGCTTCTAAGTCAGACGTTATGCTCACCCTTGACCCTGTTGAGACTGCTACTCTGGCGGTTGCTTCAGTGGATCATTCAGTCAGCCTTTTGGCAGGTGACCTGCCTGCTGTGAGGGAGGTATGCTATTTTTATTTTTATGTGTATTCTGTTTAGGTATGTTTATTATTAGGGTATATTATTTATATTCTTCTTCCTATTTTTGGTCAGGGTGCTGCGACCTGTCTCCATAACGCCTATTAGGCTACTTCTTTGGTAGCTAGGATTGATCTGATGAGATCAGATTATGATAGGCTGAAGTCTGAACTGGATTTTGCACGGGCTGACCTGGCTGCTAAAGCTACTGACTTGGTGAGGGTGCAGGCTGAGAGGGATCTTGCTAAGGTGAGGCGATTCCAAGATGGCGGCTCTTGCAGGAAGCTTTGGACAGGAATGAAGAGCTCACCTAGGAGAGGGATGACCTGGAGTTCAAGCTAGATGATGCTTCTCTTTATTTTTATATTAAGGGGAGGGCTGCTGCTATGTTAGAGCCTATCGAGGCCAGGGAGAAATGGAACCCTGAAGCTGAGTTGGCATTTGCTGCTTCAAAGTATCCTGACCTGCATAACATGGGAAATGAACAGGAGGTCGATTCTCCAGGGGAGCAGAACGTTGATGTTGATCCGGCTAAGAGTGGGAGTGTTGGTACTGTTTCTAAGGAGAAACAGTAATTTTATTTCTTTAGTTGGTTTTTGGCCCATCCAGGGGGGATGTCCCTGGACGAACAATTTTTATTTTCTTTTTCTGTCTTTATCTAGGTCAGGGAGACTATCCCTGGCCTTTATGAATATTTTGGCGCCTTTGCCCCAGGGGGTAAGGGCTTTATTGATATAGGTATAGTGGCCTTTTTTGGCTGATTTTGCTTTTTTTACTTTGCTTGAGCCTGTGAGTTTTTCTTTTTACCATCCTGATGGACCTGTCAAAATTTGTGTTTAGTTAACCTGTAAAGCATTTTTTGATTTATCCTGTTATTTGAACCATCATGAGTAATTCAACCAAGTATAGTTTTTTGCCATAATGGTTGAAGGGGTGGGAAAACCGGCCTGTCAGGAGGGCTTATGTCCCCTGCCTATCTGGAGGGCTTGGTATTTGGCCTATCAGGAGGGCTTTTAGACTAAGTGGTTGGGAGAGAACACCCTTACACCTATCTTGTTGCATCCAGCCGGTTGTAATCATTGGCAGTAAACCTAGTCAGGTCAGGCAATTACTTCATGCCTGATTGGTCCTGACATTTACTGTATCTGGTGATGGTTACCAACTCGTTAGGCACAGTTAAGTGCAAAATTTTATTTCAGGAATTGATATATAGTAGAGTAGCCCTCAATCCTGAATATTTATGCGTATAAAACATTTATCATGTATAATTGTTCAGGATTCAAAAAGTGAGAGAAAATGGGTTAGTTAAATATATATACATGAGTTGCATACAGAACATCTAAAACACATAGTTTTTCAGGTAGTACATCAGGTTGAGTAACGATATGAGTTTGTACCTGATTGTAACCTGATCTGATCTTTACATATGGAATAATTTTAAATGGGTTACATTCCAGGATCTTGGGATTATTTATCCTTCTAGTGTTTAGAGCCTGTATGCTCCTTGTCCAACAATTGAATCAATCAAGTAAGGGTCTTCCCATGTGGGGGCTAGTTTAGCTGCTGATTTTTCTTTCTTATTTGGAAAAACTTTGCGTAAGACAAGGTCTCCTTCCCTGAAAACTCTGATTTTGACATTTTTGTTGTAAGTTCTGGCAACTGCTTGTTGGTGTGATGTCATCCTGATTTTGGCGGCATCTCTTAGCTCTTCTGTTAGAACCAGGTTATCTTGCATCAGGTCTCTATTTGCTTCAACATTATTCAGGCTGTACCTTGATGTTGGCACCCGTTTACAGAGGAATGACAGCTTCACAGCCGTACACCAAAGAATAAGGTGTTTGGCCTGTTGATGTCTTTGGAGTTGTCCTGTCTGCCTATAATTCTAATGGAAGTTCTTCAGCCCATCTGCCTCGTCTTCTTTTTAGCTTCTTTTTTAGGCACTTTATGACTACCTTATTGCTTGATTCAGCCTGGCCATTAGCTTTTGGGTATCCAGGGGTTGATGTTACCAGGTTGATATTCTATTCTTGGCAAAATGCTTGGGTCTTTTTCCCTCACAAATTGGGTTCCATTATCACATAATATTTCTGACGGGACTCCATATCTGCAAATGATGTTTGTCCTGATGAAGGATATTACTTCCTTTTCAGTTACTTGCCTGAAAGAATCAGCCTCAATCCATTTGGAGAAGTAATCAGTCATAGCTAACATGAATACTTTTTGTCCTGGAGTTACAGGCAATTTCCCCACAATATCCATGCCCCACTTTATGAATGGCTAGGGTGCAGAAATTGAATGTAAGAGCTCAGATGGTTGATGTATGATTGGTGCATGGATTTGGCAGGCTTTGCATTTTGAAGAGTATTCCAGGCAGTCAGCCCTTAGTGTAGGCCAAACCAAGAGTAGCTTTGTCACGAGAACTTTATTTGCCATGCTCTTTCCTCCTTTTGTGGTTACCACAGTGTCCATCGTGTATTTCTTGAAGTACTAGTTTGGCTTCGTCAGGCTCCAAGCATCTTAGGTAAGGTCCAGCCTGCGATCTCTTGAATAAAGTGTTATTAATAATAGCGTAAGTTGGAGCTCTAATTTTAAAAGCCCTTGCTTCATGTCTCCCCTGAGGCAGTATTCCTCGGAGAAACCAATCATAATAGGGTTTAGTCCAAGAGTTATTATCCTGATTAACAGGATTGACTTGTTCAGAAGCTTCTTTGATGGTCGGCTCTAATAAATGAACAATTGGTATTTTATCGAAAACTGTAGGGGTAAAATTTGAAACTAGGCTGGCCAAAGCATCAGCCTGGGTGTTCAAGTCTCTCGATATTTGGTCTATATCAAATAAAGCAAATTTAGCGGTAAGGTTTTTTGCATATTCTAAATACGAAATCATTTTTGCATCCTTAGCCGTATAAATTCCCTTTATTTGATTGGTAATTAGAAGTGAATCAGTTTTTACCTTTAGGTTTTGAACACCGAGGTCTAGACATACCTTTAAGCCTGCTATCAGAGCTTCATATTCTGCTTTGTTGTTTGTAGCTTTGAACTCATAGTTTATCGCCTGTGCTAACATATCTCCCTGTGGTGATTTGAGCACTAATCCTAACCCTGTTCCCCTGGCGTTGGATGCCCCATCTATGAATAGGGTCCATTCTTGGTCTGGGGTTTTATTTTCTAATTGGTTGACCTCTTTTTTTAGGTCGGGTTCCAGGTTAGGGCTAAAGTCAGCCACAAAGTCTGCTAGGGCCTGCGATTTGATCGCTGCCCTGGACTCAAAGGAGATATCGTATGTGCTAATTTGCACTGACCATTTGGCCATCCTGCCTGATAATTCAGGCTTTCGTAGGACAGATTTTATGGGTAAGTTGGTCCTGACTATAATGGGATGGCTTTCAAAATAAGGTCGCAATTTAGTATATGACATAATCAAAGCTAAAACATATTTCTCAAGTAGTCCATACCTCATCTCAGCATCCATCAGGCTTTTACTTACATAATAAACAGGGTGTTGTTGGCCGTCATGTTCTTTTACTAGGACTGCACTGACTGTTGAGCTTCATATTGTATTTCTCCAATATCTCGAATGCTATTTCTAGATGCTTCACGTGATCTGCTGCATTTTTGGATTTTACCACCATGTCGTCTATGTACACTTCCATGATATCGCCTATTTGGTTTTTAAACATCATGTTGACCAGGCGCTGGTACGTTTCCCCTGCATTCTTCAGCCGAAAGGCATGGCGGTGTAACAGTATATGCCTCGGTCTGTAATGAATGCAGTACTCTCCTGGTCAGCAGGGTGCATCTTTATTTCATTGAACCCACTGGAAGCGTCCATGAATGTTAGCATTTCATGGCCTGCTGTGGCATCTACCATGGCATCAATATGTGGTAAAGGAAATGGATCTTTGGGACAAGCTTTGTTCAGGTCAGTGTAGTCTACACAGACTCTCCACTTTCCATTCTTTTTCTGCATAACAACCACGTTAGCCAGCCACTCAGGGTACATTACTTCTCTGATCATTCCCATATCCAAGAGTTTTTCCACTTCTTCGTTAATTATGGCATTTCTTTCAGCTGCAAATTTTCGTCTTTTCTGTTGCACGGGCTTAAAAGATGGGTCAACATTGAGTTTATGTGTAATTACGTCGGCACTAATTCCAGTCATATCAAAATGTGACCAAGCAAACCAGGATGATTTATTTTTAAGAAACTTTACCAGTTCGGGTCTGACACTATCCAGGGCGTCAGATCCTACTAAAACATACCTGTCAGGGTAATCAGGGTCCAGAATTCCTTGATCTGTTTCCATTCTGGGAGGTGCTACATAAGTGCTCCTGGCAGGGTACTGTAATTGCTATGCAAGGGACTTACCTATTGTTTTAGCAGGAATTCCCCTGAAAGGATCTGGCCTGATAATTAAATAGTGTAGGTATCTAGTTCTAATGTTCAAGGTAAAAATGTAAATTAGAGAATAGAGAAGATTGAATATGGATAATAATGTTTATCTATTCGGAATAGATTGAGTGATAATTAAAGAATGTAAGATTGAATGTATAGTAAAAATAACAGGCTAATTGTGTATGTTTGATATATTTTTCGTGTCCCTTTACAAATGTTTTTCCATTCTATTTATAGCCTTTCTACTCTAACGTTACAATTAATCTAACATTCCTTTTGACTGTTGGAACCGTCTCGTGATTAATAGGAAATGTGCCCTATTAATTCGGTTGACCTATTCGAACTTAACAACTTTCTCTTCTCCTTTCCTTGCACGTTGTAGTTTATGGAAATAGCACGTTCTTGTGGTTGGACTTGGTCTTCCGTGAGAATAGGACATGTGCATAACTGTCTTCTTTGGTCTGTTTGGTTAATCATCCTGCTGGAGAGTTCCATCAGGATATTCTAATATTGCTATCAGGCCTCTTTAGCAGCTTATTTATCCTCTGGTATTCTTTTCCTGTCAAACTGTAATTGTCCGGACTCTGGTTGCCCCAATCAGCCTAATTAAGTCAGGCTAAACTGAAGTTAGACCAGGTTAAATTGGACCTAAAAATTGCCCCTTGACATTTTACCCGTGCTGGATCAGGCCAGGGGTGAGATGTCAATTTACCGGGCTCAAAAAATAAAAATAATCACAATTACTCAATGACTCTTAGACTTCTAGTGACCGTTAAACATTGCAACGGCTAGCATGATGATGTCACGCTGACAGTTTTGATTTCTAGGGTTTTTGCACCATTATTTCGCTCCTATAAATACGGTATTGAAGGTGAGTTTATTCTTCACCAAAATTCTTCTATCTCTCTCACTATATTCTCTCTGAAATTCTTTCCTATTTTCCCAGGAATTTAGTCTGCTACCTGCAATTCTTCAAAAGATTTCGTTAACTTTCACAAAAAACTCTATTTTTAAGAAACAATAAAAAGTATGGGAGCCAAAAAACGCCTTGCTTCTCAGAAGGCTGCAACTGACCCTGAACCAACAGATATTCATGAAGAGGAGGTGGTTGAGGTTGATCCACCTGCTCGTGCTATAGCATTCAAATACCAGGATTCTATTTTCTCTGCTCTCCGATCACTTGAATCCTATTTTCCTGAAGAGAATCTACTGAAAACAAACTATGACGGGGTTTTAAGGGAGAAAAAATTGATCCCTGATTCAGCTGAAGTTTGGATCCTTGAATCTTGTCCGGTCAGGGCTAATTGGGTATCACCGGGCTGGTTCTGCATCTATGAGTGGGCGTTCAAGGCTGGTTGTAGGTTGCATTTTACTCCTTTGATGATTGATACTATCCGAGCCATGGAAGTATCACCCTTCCAAGTTATGCCAATAGTTTGGAAACTTGTCCATTCCATTGAGAATTTATGTGCTAAACATAAACTTACAACTACTGTCAATGATATCAAGGCAGTATATCACTTGAAAAATCCTTCTACTGGTCCTTTCAATTTAAGAATTAGGTCCAAAATGTCTCCATTAATCACTAATCTGGATTCGGGAGACGATAAAGGCTGGGCGAAGACTTACTTGTTCATTCGGACTGATACCCTGGGGTCTGGCCTGTATTATCTGAGATATCCTCCTTTGTAGAGTGGTAGGTTTCCTGTATTCCTGATTCGTATTTTATATTGTATGAATTCGAGATATTTAAATTTTACCTGAATATCTTAGGGATGTTTTCAGCACCTGACTGGAATTTTGATCCTCTTGATGAGGAATCTGTTTCAAGGATAGAGGCTTTTCTTGCCCTTCCCGAGGAAGAAAGAACTTGGCCTGGTAGTTTGGGTAGGGATTTGTTGCCCCGATACATGAAGCCTAAGCTGAGTGTAGTTAGAGTGCCCAAAGGCAAGCCTACCTCTACCGCTCTTTCCTGTACGTCTTCTTTGTATTTTTGTGTTGACTACTGCTTTTCTGTTATTTGTTTCCTGCTATTTATATATGTCTTCTTTTGTTTATTCAGTATATAGGTCCTCTGCTAGATTGGCTAGCTTCAGTCCTGCCGACTTGAAGGTTGGGGTTGCTAGAATCTCTGAGCAATCCAAGAGTCAAGAGGCTACTGGTAGTGGGAGCGACAAGACTCTCGATATTTTGGTTTCTGATGTTCACCCTCATAAGGAACCGCCCAAGCTTATGTCCCCAGAGGTTGTCCAGCCTTCCAGGAGGAGAAGAGAGGTTGTCATCCCCGAGGAAGAAAGGGGAGAAAGGGAGCATATTCATGCTCAGCCAATAAGAAGCATCAGGAGGGTGCCTGCTCAGTTGGGTGATATGGAGGCTGCTCGGGCACAGATAAATGATTTTTCTGCCAATATCAGCGGCCAGCTCTTATCTAACAATGCCCTTTAATCTTCTACTAAGGTCGTGGCTCTCCTGTCTTCCCTTATGGCAAACGCTGCTGCTCTTGCTTCTCAAGCCAAGGAGGTTGGTTGCAAAGGGTTTATTTTTATTATTATATATTTTTGTATTGGCTTTTTCCCTTGGGTTTGGTTAATTGGTTTTGTTTCATCCTTCTCTAGGGCTTGGATGCTGGGCTGATAACTACTTGTCAACTCAAGGATGCCCGGGTTAGAATCATTGGCTTGGAAGAGAAATTGGACAAGGTTAACCATGATTTGCACACGTCCAGGGGTCATGAGTCAGTCCTTCAATCTCAGCTAGGATCAGCCAGGGAGGCATCTAGGGCTGTTCAGGCTTGCGAGGTAGCTGCAAAAAATGTTGAGAAAGTAGCCAGAAAAGAGCCCGAAGCTGTAAGGGAGGAGCTTGAAGCAGTTAAAAGAGAGTTGTCTGCTGAGAAGCAGGCGATGCAGGATCAACTGAGGAAAAATGAAGATCTTGATGCTGAGAAGGAGCTGGTGGAAGCACGGCTTGCTGATGCTGCTCAGTATTTCTTTGGGAAAGGTCGGGTTGATGCTATGAGGGATCCTGAATCTGATAGGGCTAAGTGGGATCCGGATCGTGACGAGATAACTCTGGATACCCAGTATCCTGACTTGGCCAATATGGGTCATGAAGAAGAAGTAGACTCTCCTCCTTCCAAAGAAAAATTTGCTGATCAGGAAATGGTAGAGGGTTGTGGGTCGGTTTCTGATTCGAAAACTGTTTAGGCTTTTGTTTTTGTTCTTTGTTTTGGCCCATCCAGGGGGGATATTCCTGGAATGGATATTTGTTTCTTTTTTTGGGTAATTTTAGATAGGTCTTTTCTAGGGTGGATGTTTTTGGAATGAACATTTTGTTTTGACCTTAAATAATCGATCTTTGATGGTTTCTCTTTAGGTTTTGAAATATAGTTGGATAAGGCATATTAGTAGTATTGGATGTGTACTGGATCGGGCCAGTTATTCGACTGGATCAGGGCAGGTTTCCTTCCACTGGGTCTGGCCAGGCTTTTGTTTCATGGGTGGGGTTATTGCCTGTCTGGAGGGCTTACGACCCATGCCTGTCTGGAGGGCTTATGACCCATTTATGACATACAATCCAGGGAAAGTTTTCCCAAGTTTGTTTATTTGAACTGAGCTCAGTATTTTAAAGCCTATTTTTGCAACTGAAAGTTGGGTATTTTCTGCAATTTTTGCAACTGAAAGTTGGGTATTTTCTGTATATGAGTAATATGTATGCTAGTGGAGTGGCCCTTAATCTTGAAAATTTGTTTAAGTAAGGTGTGAATTTGATGAATGCATTAATTAAACAAATATACAAGATTCTATTTGGTAAGAGAAGAAAGAAAAATAAGAACATTAATAAGTATTCAGGCACATAATAAGAAGAATCATATAGGATATTTATTCATATAATGGCAAGTATCATACACTTAGTTGCATATCAGGCCAGGAAAAAGGGTAAAGTAAAGATTTTACCTGGGCTGGGGGATGTGTTTTATATGTGAAATAGTTTTAAGTGTGCAACATTCCAAGCTCTGGGGATCATTTCGCCATCCAGGGTTTGTAGCCTGTAAGCGCCCTGACCGACCATTGAGTCGATCAGGTAGGGACCTTCCCAGGTTGGGGCCAGTTTGCCTGCGTTTTTCTCCTTTGTATTTTGAAAGACTTTTCTGAGAACAAGGTCTCCTATCCTGAATACTCTGGCTTTGACAGTCTTGTTGTAGCTTTTGGCCACTGTTTGCTGATAAGCTGCCATTCTAATGTTGGCTGCATCTCTCAATTCTTCTGTTAAGTCCAGGCTGTCCTCCATCAGAGGTATGTTGTTTGTTATCGTATTCAGGCTATATCTGGCTGATAGGATGTCAACTTCTGCTGGGATTACTACTTCACATCCATAGACCAGGGAGTAGGAGGTTTGGCCTGTAGATGTTTTAGGTGTGGTCCGGTCAGCCCAGATGACTAAGGGGAGTTCTTCAGCCCATCTGCCTTTTCTTCTTTTTAGCTTCTTCTTCAGACAACTGATTATTACTTTGTTGCTGGATTCTTCCTGACCATTGGCTTTTGGATAACCTGGTGTGGAGGTTACTAGGTTAATATTCCATCGTGCACAGAAAGCCGCTGTTCTTTTTCCCACGAATTGTGTGTCATTGTCACACACTATTTCTGAGGGTATGTCATATATGCATATGATGTTATGTTTGATGAATGCTATGACATCCTTCTCTTTGACTTGCCTGTATGAATCAGCTTCTATCCATTTGGAGATATAGTCGGTCATTGCTAGCATGAAAACTTTCTGTCCAGGTGCTTGAGGGTTCCTACTATATCCATGCCCCATTTCATAAATGGCCAGGGGGCAGAGATGGAATGTAGCTCCTCAGACGGTTGGTGGATGTATGGTCCATGAATTTGGCAGGCTTCGCATTTAGAGCTGTATTCCAGGCAGTCGGCCCTCAGTGTAGGCCAAAAGTAGCCTGTTCTGAGTACTTTGCTTGCTAGGCTTCTGCCGCCTTTATGATTGCCACAGTGTCCTTCATGAATTTCTGGTAGTATTTGTTCGGCTTCTTGTGGTTCCAGGCATCTGAGGTATGGTCCTGCCTGCGATTTCTTAAAAAGCACATTATTAATAATAGTATACGAAGCAGCTTTGATCTTAAGTGCTCTGGCATCTTGTTTGTTTAGAGGAAGGATTCCTTGTTGGAGCCAATCATAGTAGGGTTTTGTCCATGAATTAGCAACATATATTAGGAAGGTTTCATCTTGTTTATTTATTGCAGGTTCGAATAGATGTATGATGGAGATTTTATCAAAATTAAGGGGACTGAAATTGGATCCTAGGCCGGCTAGGGCATCGGCCTGGGTATTCAAGTTCCTAGGTATTTGATCAATATTAAAATTACGAAACTTGCTTTTTAAATTTTGGACAACTTCTAAATAAAGCATCATTTTTGAGTCTTTTGTGGCATAAACTCCATTTACTTGATTTGAAATAAGAAGGGAATCAGTACATACCTTTAAATTTTATACACCGAGGTCAATACATACCTTTAATGCAGCTATTAGGGCTTCATATTCAACCTCATTGTTGGTGGCTTCGAATGCACAGCTTATAGCCTGTACTATCTTATCCCCCTATGGCGATTTTAGTACTACGCCTAGGCCGGTACCCCTCATGTTGGCTGCACCATCGACATACAAGGTCCATTCTAGGTCTGTCTGGTCATTGGTTAGTCTGTTTACTTCTTTTATCAGGTCGGGTTCTAGGGTTGGACTAAAATCAGCCACAAAGTCTGCTAATGCCTGTGACTTAATTGTTGTCCTGGGTTCAAAGGTTATGTTGTAGGTGCTCAGCTGGACTGACCACTTGCACATTCGTCCGGACAGTTCTGGTTTTCTAAGTACAGACTTAATAGGAAGATTGGTCCTAACTATTATAGGATGACTTTCAAAATATGGTCTTAATTTAGTACAACTCATAATTAAAGCTAAAACATATTTTTCAAGTAGGCCATACCTTATTTCTGCATCTAGTAGACTTTTACTTACGTAATAGACAGGGTGTTGTTGTCCATCCATTTCTTTGACCAGCTACTGACGACAACGTCTCGATGGATCAATATATCTTTGTCGGGGTTCGTTCTTATGGGTTTTGCCAAGCAAGGTGGAGAGGATAGATATACTTTCAAATCTTCAAAGGCGGCCTGGTGATCAGGAGTCCACTGGAAGTCTTTATTCTTCCAGAGCAGGTTGTAAAATGATTTGCAACTCTCTGATGATCTTGAAATGAACCTGTTCAGGGCTGCTATTCTCCCTGTGAGCTTTTGTATGTCTTTGACTGTCTTTGGTGGCTCTAGCTCCAGGATGGCTTTGATCTGTTCAGGGCTGGCTTCTATTCCTCTTTTTGTCACCATATAGCCCAAGAATTTGCCTACTGAGACTTCGAAATGGCACTTTTGTGGATTTAACTTCATGTTGAATTTCTCCAGTATTTGAAATGCTACTTCCAGGTCTTTGACGTGGTCTTCTGCTTTTTTTGATTTGACCACCATGTCATCAATGTAGACCTCCATGGTATCTCCAATTTGGTCTTTGAACATCATGTTGACTAATCTTTGATAGGTTGCACCTGCATTTTTTAATCCAAAAGGCATGGTAGTATAACAATATACTCCTCTTTCTGTAATGAAGGTTGTGCTTTCCTGATCCGCGGAATGCATCTTTATTTGATTGAAACCACTGGAAGCGTCCATGAATGTTAACAGCATGTTGACTAATCTTGTGGCCTGCAGTGGCGTCCACCATCGCATCAAGATGTGGCAGGGGAAATGGGTCTTTTGGGCAAGCCTTATTCAGGTCAGTGTAGTCCACAGACTCTCCACTTGCCATTCTTCTTTTGGACAACTACTACATTGGCAAGCCAGTCGGGGTACATCACTTCCCTGATCATTCCCATGTACAATCGCTTGTCGACTTCTTGATTGATGATTTCATTTCTTTCTGCAGGAAATTTTCTCCTTTTTTGTTGTACAGGCTTAAATGATTTGTCAATATTTAACTTATGAGTTATAATATCAGCATCAATACCAGTCAAGTCAAAATGTGACCAAGCAAAACAGGACATTTTAGTTTTGAGGAAGCTGACCAGATTGGGTCTGACTGAGTCAAGTGCGTCTGATCTTACAAGTACCTTCCTGTCAGGGAATTCTGGGTCCAAAATGACCTCTCCTGTTTCCATTTGTGATTGGGCTATATATTATTTCTTGACAGGGGACTTTAGTTGCTATGTGAGGGACTTACCTGACTTTGAAGGTTTCAAAGCCTGGGTGTAACATTCCTGGGCTGCTTTCTGTTCTCCCCTGATGGTGGTTATCCCTCATTCAGTTGGTATCTTCACGCATTGATGATATGTTGACGGGATTGCTTTGACGTTGTGGAACCAAGGTCTGCCCAGGATTAAGTTGTACGAAGATAGGCAATCCATTACCCCGAATCTTTCATAGGAAGCTACGCCTTCCACATAGGTTGGCAAGCTGATTTCTCCCAGGGTGTTCTTTGTTTCTCCACTGAATCCGACCAGGACACTGAATTTCTTGATAATTTTATCTTCATCTATTTTCATGGCTTTAAGGACTTCCAGCATCACCAAGTTGATTGAACTGCCTCCGTCTATCAGGATTCTTGATACCTTAGCCGTGCCAATTTGCATGGTAATTACCAGGCTATCATGGTGTAGGTCTGGTACTCCCTGTAAGTCTGAGTCATCAAAAGTAACAGCGGGTAATATCTTAGATCTAGAAGGGGGTTGAAGTTTAGACTCCCTGGCAATTCTTTTAGCAGCCGAGCTGGTTAAGCCACGGATTTCTGAGCCTCCGTTTATGAACTTGACTTCATAGATGGGGGGAGGAGGAGGAGGATCCCTATTGTTTCCTGGATCTCTCTTGCGCGGTCCTTCATCTTTGTTCTTGGGCTGCTGGATTAAGTCTTTCAGATAGCCTTTCTTTAGGAGGTAAGCCACTTGTTTCCTGAGCTGAATGCATTCTTCTGTGGTGTGTCCGATATCCTGGTGAAAGTCACACCATCTTGTTGGGTCTTTCCTGGGATTGTCAGATTTCTTGGGCCATCTAACTGTGTCTCCCAGACTTTCCAAGCATTTGATCAATCCTGCAATATTTATAGAAAAGTTATATTCAGGAATAGTTGGTAAGCTAGAAAGGTTACCTTTGTGTTCCTGTGCCATATTGACTTCAGATCGTTCAGGTCTGGAATAGGGTGTTGATCTGGGGTTGTTTCCTTTCTGGTAGGAGCTCTTCCTGTTAGTGTGGCCATAGCTTTGCTTTCCTCCGGATGAGTTTGTTCTGAAGTTGAGATCTTCTTCCAATCTGACATGCTCTAAGGCAATGGATTGAACAGTGGCAAAGGTTGGACATGCCTTTTTGGTTAGGTCTGCGTAGATGTCACTCTCAAGCATAACTCCTTGCCTGAAAGCTTCTACCGCTGTTTCTTCGTCGCTCCTGGGAATGGCCACTTTTTCTTTGACAAATCTGGCAAGGAATACTTTGAGGGGTTCTTCAGGAAGCTGCTTTACCCTGAAAAAGTTACTGGGTCTCTTAGCCATATCTCTGCTGCTTGCAAACTGTTGATTGAAGGCATTGACCAAGTCTGCAAAGTTCTTGATACTTCCATTTGGGAGATTGATGAACCATTGCAACGCTGCTCCAGTCAGGGTAATACCAAAGCCTTTACACATGCAAACCTGACTGAGTTTACTGGGCATTGAGGCGGCTAACATCTTCTGTTTGAATATAGCAACGTGGTTTTGTGAATCAGAGGTCCCATCATAGGTTCTCATAGATGGGATGGTAAATTCCTTGGGGAGATCAATCTTTGCAATTTCATCTGCAAAGGGTGAGTCAGCGAAGCTATCAATTTCCACCTCAGCCACAGGATCTGGTAGCCCGGGTATATTTTCTATCTTGTTATGGAGTTTCTGGATTTCTTGAAGCATAGCCATCATTATTGCTGCTTCAGTCTTTTTTGTTTCGTTATCAGGAATGATTTGTGGACTAGAAGAGGTATCTTTCTCCGGGGTTCCAAAACTGGAGAAGTCAATTTGCTTGATGATGGATGAGAATGGGGTTTCTGGCTCGAATCTGGTTTTGGAGCCTGAAACCTGACTTTCCAATTTCTTTCTCAGGCTAGACTCTGATTCCTTAAGCCTAGTGATCTCGGCCTCTGCTTGGGCTGCTTTTTCTTTGATTGTTTCCAATTCTTTGATCTTAGCCAAGGCAGCTGCCAATTGTTGTTCTGGGGTGAGTTCTACCATTTTTATATGTGAGTACTAAATGGAAAATGATGAAAGAATTTTTTTTATTTATTAGTGAACTAGATGCCCCACGGTGGGCGCCAATTGTTTTAGCAGGAATTCCCCTGAAAGGATTCGGCCTGATAATTAAATAGTGTAGGTATCTAGTTCTAATGTTCAAGGTAAAAATGTAAATTGGAGAATAGAGAAGATTTAATATGGATAATAATGTTTATCTATTCTGAATAGATTGAGTGATAATTAAAGAACGTAAGATTGAATGTATAGTAAAAATAACAGGCTAATTGTGTATGTTTGATATATTTTTCGTGTCCCTTTACAAATGTTTTTCCATTCTATTTATAGCCTTTATACTCTAACGTTACAATTAATCTAACGTTCCTTTTGACTGTTGGAACCGTCTCCTGATTAATAGGACATGTGCCCTATTAATCTGGTTTACCTATTCGAACTTAACAACTTTCTCTTCTCCTTTCCTTGCACGTTGTAGTTTTTGGAAATAGCACATTCTTGTGGTTGGACTTGGTCTTCCGTGAGAATAGGATATGTGCATAACTGTCTTGTTGGTCTGCTGATTAATCATCCTGCTGGAGAGTTGCATCAGGCTATTCTAATATTGCTATCAGGCCTCTTTAGCAGCTTATTTATCCTCTGGTATTCTTTTCCTGTCAAACTGTAATTGTCCAGACTCTGGTTGCCCCAATCAGCCTAATTAAGTCAGGCTAAACTGAAGTTAGACCAGGTTAAATTGGACCTAACATTTGATATATTTTTCGTGTCCCTTTACAAATGTTTTTCCATTCTATTTATAGCCTTTCTACTCTAACGTTACAATTAATCTAACGTTCCTTTTGACTGTTGGAACCGTCTCCTGATTAATAGGAAATGTGCCTTATTAATCCGGTTGACCTATTCGAACTTAACAAATTTCTCTTCTCCTTTCCTTGCACGTTGTAGTTTATGGAAATAGCACGTTCTTGTGGTTGGACTTGGTCTTCCGTGAGAATAGGACATGTGCATAACTGTCTTGCTGGTCTACTAATTAATCATCCTGCTGGAGAGTTCCATCAGGCTATTCTAATATTGTTATCAGGCCTCTTTAGCAGCTTATTTAACCTCTGGTATTCTTTTCCTGTCAAACTGTAATTGTCCGGACTCTGGTTGCCCCAATCAGCCTAATTAAGTCAGGCTAAACTGAAGTTAGACCAGGTTAAATTGGACCTAACACCTGCCTTGGAAGGCTTCAAAGCTGTTGTGTAGCATTCCTGGTCTGTCTTGTGATCCCCTTTGACTGTGGTTATGCCCCAGTCTGTGTGTATCTTGATACACTAGTGATAGGTTGATGGTATGGCTTTGACATTATGAATCCAGGGTCTACCCAAGATCGCGTTGTAAGATGACAGGCAATCAAGGACTCCAAATTTCTCATAAGATGAGACTCCTTCAACATAGGTTGGGAGGTGGATTTCTCCTAGAGTGCTCCTGGTTTCGCCACTGAATCCTACCAGGACACTGTATTTTTTGATGATTTGGTCCTCGTTGATTTTCATGGCTTTTAGCACGTCAAGCATGATCAGGTTAACTGAGCTGCCTCCGTCTACCAGGATCCTTCTCACAGTGGCGGTTCCAATCTGCATAGAAATTACCAGGCCATCATGATGAACATCAGGAATACCTACCAGGTTACAATCGTTGAAAGTGATTGTTGGGATATGGCCTGGTTTGCAGGGTGAGACAGTCCTTGGCGTCCTGGCTATCTTTTTTGCTGCTGAACTGGTCAGGCCACAGATTTCTGATCCACCAGATATGAATTTTACTTCGTATATTGGAGGTGGTGGAGGGAGGCTGCGGTCCCGCTTGTGTTCCTTATCCTCTTTGCCTTGGTTCACAATCCTGCCTTTCGTCTTGATCAGGTCTTTTAGGTATCCGGATTTCAGCAGATAAGCCACTTCTTTCCTCAGGGTGAAACAGTCATCCGTCGTGTGTCCAATGTCCATGTGGAATTCGCGTCATTTGGAATTGTCCCTTCTAGGGTTGGGATATTCCGACTTTCTGGGCCATCTGACTACTGATCCCATGTTGTCAAGTCTCTGGATTAACCCAGCAATATCAACACTGAAGTTATGTTCAGAAATAGGTGAAAAACTTTAGCCTTACCTTGATACTCATGAGCCAGGTTAACTTCTGATTGATCTGGCATGGAATATGGAGTGGGCCTATAGTTGTTTCCTTTGTTGCTCTTCTTACTTCTCCTCTCATAACCCTTCGGTTCGCTGGGTGATCCAAGTTTGTAGCTTTTGTCTTCTTCTAGCCTGATAAAGGCAAGAGTTTTGGCCTGAACGTCTTCGAAGGTATGGCAGGGATACTTGGCGAGCTCGCTGTATAAATCACTGTGTGGTAGCAACCCCTGCCTGAATGCCTCCACTGCTGTTCCAACGTCACACCTGGGAATGGATACTTTCTCTTTGTTG
Organism: Silene latifolia; assembly: GCF_048544455.1. Taxonomy (NCBI): domain Eukaryota; kingdom Viridiplantae; phylum Streptophyta; class Magnoliopsida; order Caryophyllales; family Caryophyllaceae; genus Silene; species Silene latifolia. Next base: position 214,634,494 of record NC_133538.1, on the reverse strand, counting down.
AATCTTGCAAGGAATGTCCTGAGAGTTTCATCAGGCTTCTGTGTGATTCGGTAAAGGTCATTGGATCGTTTCTCAAATTATCTGCTATTCGCAAACTGCTTGTTGAAGCTGTTGATCAGGTTGGCGAAGGAATGGATGCTCCCAGTTGGCAGGTTGATGTACCATTGCAGAGCAGGGCCGATCAGGGTCATTCCAAATCCCTTACACATGCAAACTTGTCTAAATTTGCTGGCAATAGATGCAGCCAGCATTTTTTGTTTATAGAGAGCCACGTGATTTTGTCGATCTGTGGTTCCATCATAGACCCTCATGGATAGGACCACAAACTTCTTTGGTAAATCTACTTTTGCTATTTCGTCTATGAAAGGCGAATCAGCATAACTGTCAGGGGCAGCTTCTTCCATGCTGGTAGGTACTCTATGTATCTTGTCAAATTTTTCATTGAGTTTCTTGATCTCCTGAACCACTGCCATCATGATGGCTGCTGCAGATTCATCGGGTTTTTCATTATCATTCTTTGGTTCACCGTCACCATCAACATTAATGAATTTAGAACCACTTGGGCTCCCGAAACTGGAGAAATTGATGTTTTTGATGATTGATGCAAATGGGGTTCCTGGCTGGAATCTAGAGCCTGCTCCTTGGGTTTTCTCTAATTTTTGTTTCAGAGCTGACTCAGATTCTCTTAGTTGCAGGATTTTTGCTTCAGTTTAGGCTACTTTTTCTTCCAAACTTTCCAACTCAGCGATTTGTTGGAGAGCTGCATTCAATTGTTCTTCAATGGTAGGCTGGGCCATTTTTGTAGGATTTTTGAGTTTTTTGTAAGATGAGAAAAAAGGATTTAAAGAGCTAGATGCCCCACGGTGGGCGCCAATTGTTTTGTGTGGATTTTGCGCAAGGCGAAATCAGGTCAGGGTAGATTTGGGTAGGGTTAACTAGCTCTAAATGCCCTAATAGTCAGGTCGTTAGGGGTAAAATATAAACTGTAAATGTAATAAAAAATAACAACAATAAGACAAAGAAATTTGTACGTGGAAAACCCTTAAATGGGAAAAAACCACGGGCACCAAGCCAGGAGAGGATTTCACTATTGTATTATGTATTGAGCACTATTGAACGTAATTATCTATGAATGAAATGAGAATGTTGTATATTGCCTTGTCTTGTGATGATCCTTCAAATGATTTCCAAATATCCCTTATATAAGCTCTTGCTGAACGGCTGTGTGATGGCGGCATTAATGTGGATTATTCTCCTTAATTATCCGCAATAATTGCCAATATTACGCCCTTAATTACTGCATTTACAGCGAGATCTTCCTATTCAATGTTGAGCATATATTCCTCTTGTAATATGTCTTCCTGGTCTGATATCGTCCTGATATTTTGACCGTTGTCCTCTCCATGGCCAAGCGCTTATCTTCATGTGTCCTGACAGCCTAACAGCCTGATGGTCAGGTTAAGGTGAGATACTGATCAGGGACGTCTGTGGATTTCCAGGCCTAACAAAGGCCTATGTAGATAATTTGGCAATGGTGAAAGGATCCTTGCATCTCCAACAAGATCTTTGAGGATTGTTGAAGAAAGAAAAGAAGAGAAGTCACTGTGAAGGAATCCGAGCGGCGCAGTGCCCAGGACGAGCGTCACCCTGCTACAGTCCGAGCGTCCCGATGCCAAGACGCTCGTCTTGAGGCCCAATGATCTGAGCGTCCCGACCCACAATCCGCTCGGATTCTGCTCCAGTGCCAACCGTCTCTCTTGCCTAGCCGCTCGGGACGAGCGTACTCCATGAAGACTACCAAAACGGATATGCGCATCTCCTTCGAGAGGAGCACTTCCTCAACTTTTCTTAAGGGTCTTAATAGTCATTTAAGCCCTTAGTAACCCTAATTTATGTACCTAATCCTTAGTATAAATACCCGATTGTACTAATTAGATTATCATGTTCTTCTTATGCATTCTTAACCTCATCTTAATCTTGTAATCAACTCCTAATTTAGCATTAATACAAATCTCATTTCTTAATCTTTACTTAATTTCTCTATTGTTCATCATTTATTTTGGGTAATTGAAGATTATTTGGGGTTTATTTGGAGGATTGTCAACCTTCCATCAATCATCAAGTACTTCTATTATTCTTTGCTTTATTTGGAATCATCTTTAGGAATAATTCTCTCTTAATCCTTTTTAATTATTGTTAATCATCTTCATCTGTTCATCATGTTTTGTCTTGCTAGTATGATTGACAACCTTGTTAGCATGTTAAACTTGATAATGAGTGAGTAGTCACCTTAACTAGGGTTAATGGGGAATTAGGGGAAACTAACATAGGGATTGATTCATGCTTAATCTAATATGTTTTCATAATTAATTTGCTTGCTTGTTGTGTTTTCAACTTATGCACATGTTATGTTTGATGAAATGCGAGCCTATGAATCCTTGCATTTTTTACCCATCACTTATCTTTTCAATGAGACTTGTAAGACATAAACCAACTCGAGTCTCATTAGACCATCCATATAGTTGGATAGGGAGGATTAAGTCGACTTGTAGGTGTTGTACAATCTAATCGATTCGGCTCCGGGACCCAAACCTTCCTAGGGATTGTAAGATATACACTAACTCGATCCCATCACAACAATAATTGCTTGCATCTAGTATAAAACATGTTTGTATGATCAAATCCCATGAATCCCCTATGAACCCATGACACCCTAGTGCTTTTAATCAATTGTTTACATCTTATTTTAATCATCTTGCTTGCTTTTATTATTTTGTTTGCAGTTATTTAGTTTAGTTGATCTCCTACCTCAACCCAAATTGTGACACCCTTAGACACAACCATTTGCAATCGAAAATCCTACATCAATACCCGTCCCTTGGGATCCGACCTTTACTTACCTCTTTACTAAAGTAGAGTAGTTTGTGAAGTTATAAATATTGTTTTTGTCTAGGTAACTCTTAACAACAAGTAACCGAAAACGATAAGTCCGGCCACTTCCTAAATAGGATACCATCAATGAGTACGAATCTGGAGGATTTCATTTTGAAGCTCCTGGTGTCTTTTTGGTCAGGTGGTAATACCTCATCACGTGGCCAACTAATGGAAGGCTTGCGCCAATCATCAATCTCTTCCTGGGGTGTGGCAGTACACAATATCCCTGCTTCGTATATCCACTGGGTGGTTGTAGCCTGACTCGCGTTTTGCTGTTCATTCTGACGTATGGCAGGTTTCATGACATGTATAAATGGTATAGTACCCACTGCCCCTGGAGTGAAGGCTACTCCCAGGGTGGCAAGAGCATCCGCTTCAACATTCTGATCCCTTGGTGTCTGTTGGATGTGGAAGGAGGCAAAGCGGAGTTTAAGCTCATTTGCCACTTCCAGGTAGGCTATCATTTTAGGATCCCTGGTCGTGTATACGTTATTCACATGGTTTACGATCAGTTTGGAGTCACTATACACCTCGATGCGGGTGATTTGCAATTCTAAGGCTAATTGGAGTCCTATGATTAGGGCCTCGTATTCAGCCTCGTTATTCGTTGGTTTGAACTCACACCGTACTGCCTGTATTATCTGTTCCTCCTGAGGTGATTTCAGGACCAGTCCTACCTCTGCTCCCTTCGTATTGGATGCCCCATGAACATGTAACTCCTATACCTGCTCCCCTTTAGCCTCACTTAGGGTCAAGATTTCACTGTTGGCTCGTTCTTGAAGGGTGGGACTAAAGTCTAACACAAAGTCAGCTAGGGCTTGGGACTTTATGGCTGTTCAGGGTTCAAATTTTAGGTCGTACCCACTCAGGTGGACAGACCACTTAACCATTCTCCCTTACAGTTCGGGTTTCCTCATTATGGTTTTCAGGGGGTAGTTGGTCATGACTGAAATTGTATGTGACTCAAAATAGGGACGCAATTTGTACGAAGCAGTAACAAGTGCTAAAACGAGTTTTTCTAGAGATGTGTACCTGGTCTCTGCAGGTAACAGAGACTTGCTTATATAGTATACTGGTTTCTGCATTCCTTCATGCTCTCGTACCAGTACAGCGCTTACATCCGCCTCTATCAGTGACAGATACAACTACAGCGGTTCTCTCTGTTCTGGCTTGGAGAGAAGATGAGGGGTGCTTAGGTACTGCTTGAGCTCCCCAAATGCCTTTTCATGCTCCTGCGTCCACTCAAACTTCTGGCTCTTCCTCAGGATGTCATAGAACAATCGACACCTGTCTAAGGACCTTGATATGAACCGGTTTAGGGCTACTACCCGACCTGTGAGCCTCTATACGTCCTTTGGCTTCTGAGGAGATTCTAACTAAAGTACTGCTTTGATTTGCTCCGTGCTGGCCTCTATCCCTCTTTGCGTCACCAAGTACCCCGGGAATTTCCCAGAGGAGACTCCAAAAGTGCATTTCAGGGGGTTCAGCTTCATATGGTATTTTCTGAGAATCGAGAAGGTATTCTCCAGGTGGGACATATGGTGTTCTGCCTTCTCGGATTTGACTACCATATCGTCAATGTAGACTTTCATTGTTCTCCCTATCTCCTCCTTAAACATTCTGTTCACCAGGCGCTGATAGGTGGAACCAGCATTCTTGAGGCTAAAGGGCATCACATTGTAGCAGTACAAGCCTCTGTCAGATCTGAAGGCTGTTTTCTCCTGATCCTTAGGGTCCATTTTAATCTGGTTGTACCCACTCCAAGCGTCAAGGAAGGTAAGCAGCTCATGCCCTGCTGTATCGTCTACCATGGAATCAATGTGCGGCAGGGGGAACAGGTCTTTTGGGCAAGCTTTGTTAAGATCTGTGAAATCGACACATACTCTCCACTTGTTGTTCTTCTTGGGTACAACCACAACATTCGAGAGCCATTATGGGTAGTTAACTTCCCTGATCTTGCCTACTGCCAGGAGGTTGTCTACCTTTTGGTTTATCACCTCGTTCCTTTCAGGAGCAAATTTCCTCCTTTTCTGCTGGAGTCTACATTTAACCGATGTGTAATTACACTTGGATCTATGCCAATCATGTCGCTATGGGACCAAGCGAAACAATCCATGTTAGTACGTAGAAATTCAATTATCTACTCACGAATGTTACCTGCATAATCAGCTCCCACCAGCACTGTTCTTGCTGGAAACTGTGGGTCCAGGTTTACTTCGTCGAGTTCCTCCTAGGGAGGTGCGATATACTCCCTCTGGATGCACAGTTTCTGTAATTGCTATGCTGGACCAGCTGCGGTGGGTTTTAGAGCGTTCTTGTAGCAATATCGAGCTTCATTTTGATCTCCCCGTATCTCCTGTACCCCCTAGGGTGTAGGTAACTTCATGCTCTGATGGTACGTTGATGGTACCGCTTTCATTTCATAGATCCAAGGCCTGCCAAGTATCACGTTATAAGTTGACGGACCATCAATGACCAAGTACCGTACCTGTTTGTTCATACCCCCTACAAAGGTAGGTACCACTATTTCTCCAAGGGACTGTTTGGTTTCTCCGCTGAAACCTACCAAGGGTACTGCCTTCTTCAACAGGTCTTTCTCGCTGAACCCCATGTTCTTCAAGATTTCCAGCATTATCAGATTCACAGAGCTTCCTGTATCTACCAATATCTATTTAACAAGGCAATTCCTTATAGAAAGGGTAATGATCAAGTCTCGGTTGCATGGCGCTTTGCTACTGAATAAGACCACATATCTCCGACCCCCCTGTGATGAAGTTCACTAACTTTGAGTAAGGTGGAGCTGGGGATGGTTGGGCCTGGTCAGCAGTATTGACCTTTCCAGATTTCACCCCCTTGGGGAGCAGGTGATCCAAGCATCCAGCACTGTAGAGGTGCTTCACTTCCTTTCGTAGTACTACACAATCTTTTGTATTGTGGCCAATATCGTTGTGGTATTCACACCTTTTGCTGGTATCTCTTCTGTCGTTCTCCCTAGGAATAGGCTTCTTGGGCCACCTGGCCCTCTGCCCTAGCTCCCTGATTGCCTTCATTACCCCATCAAGTCCAGTGCTAAACTCATACTCGCTGAGCTTAGGTGGAGCCTCGGTGCTCTCTGTTTTTCCTGAGACTTTGTTCATTGTGTTCTTGCTGTAGGGTTTGGCTCTTTCATTCTTTCTCTTTGTTGTGATTTTTCAGCTGGACGACTCTGTTCCATACAGGTCCCTTCTATCCTCATCCTCCTCTAGGCGATAAGTAGCCTCTACCATTTGCTTGACTTCCTCAAAGGTGGCACATGGATGCTTGGTGAGATCCTTGTACAAATCAGAGTCGCGATGCAGTCCCCTTCTGAAGGCGTTGCCTGCCGTTGTAGGGTCTCACCTAGGGATAGATATTTTTTCCACATTGAATCTGGCAAGATAATCCCTGGTGGACTCCTCGAACCTCGGGACGATCCGGTATAGATCACAGGATAATTTTTCTGGCTGCGACTGCTTGCGAAATGCTGATTGAAAACATTCACTAACCCTGCAAAGCTGGAAATGGACTTGTTGGGAAGGTTAACGAACCACTAGAGTGCGGCTCCTGACAAGGTGGAACCGAATCCTTTGCACATACATGCCTCCTTTTTAGGCCATATTGCTGCAACCACCATCATTTTCTGTTTGTACCGGTTGATGTGCTCCAGCGGATCCTCTGTTCCATCATACAATGTCATTGTTGGTGTGGTGAACCCCTTTGGCATGCTGACAAGGGCAGTGCTGTCCACGAAGGGGGAATCCGCATAGCACTCTGGGGTTGCTACTGTTAGTTATTTAGACCATGTTTATACTCATCTTATGATATTAAAATTACAAATTAATTTAATATGGTCTAAATCTACATGCATGCAAATAAAAGTATAAAAGATGGTATTAAACCATCTTAAGACAAGAAAATCCTTACATTGTATAAGGTAAGTTTTGGGCACAACTCAAGGACTCCTTCCTTGATGTTGTTCTTGAGCTATGAAAATGGATGATCCTCCAAGACAACTAACTACCAAAAAGATGGTCTCCTAAGGATACACCCAAGAATCAACCCAAAATCTACTAAATTACTAACTAGGTAAATTTAGTAGTAAACCTTGTTTATAATATATTTGATGTATTAATAAATATTATTACTATGATAATATTATTAGTTGATAATTATATGTGTTTTGTTTTCTCAAGCCCCGAGGATAATCCAGTATGACACCGCAGTTCGTTTCTTTGAGGCTAACCTCAAAGATGGTCAACCTGTAAGTTCACACGTACTTAAAATGATTGAGTACGTGGAAACTTTAGAGGAGTTGGGATGTAAAATCCCCGACGAACTTGTGGTGGACCAAGTGCTCCACTCTCTCTCGCACATCAAGGGATTTACACAATTTAGGGTAAATTACAATATGACGAACATGAAAAAGAGTTTACATGAACTTCATTCTCTGCTTGTGCAGGCAGAGAAGGACATAGGATTGAGTGGGAGCACGAGGAAAGATGTGCTTGCGATTAACGTGAAGGGAAGAAGCAGTTTAAGAGGAACGCAAGTAAGAAGTCTGTTCAGGTGGAGGGCAAAGGTATAGCAATTACGAATTGCTCTACCAAGCCAAAACCTATAAAGGGTAATCCTCTTAAAGATACTTGTAATTATTGTAATAACAAGGGACATTGGAGACGTAATTTTACAAAGTACTTAGATGACATAAAAGCTGGGATTGTGAAACCGACATGTAATTTCTCAACTTAATCTTTTATGATAGACATAAATTATGCTTCAAATACAACTTGGGTATTAGATACTGGTTGTAGTTCTCACTTGTGTAATCATTTGCAGGGCCTAAAAAGCATAAGAAAGCTAAACAAGGGTGATGTCGATCTCCGAATGGGAAACGGGTCTAAAGTAGCTGCCGTCTCAATAGGAACTTATGTACTTAGTTTAGCTTCAGGAATGCAGTTGCATCTTCATAATTGTTATTTTGTACCAATGCTATCTAGAAATATAATATCCGTATCCGTGTTAGACACTGAAGGGTTTTCTTTTGTAATTAAAGACAAGTGTTGTACTTTTTACCTTAATGGGATTGTATATAGCCAAGCTATTTCAATCAATGGTATTTATATTCTAGATACCTGCAACGATGTTTATCATTTCGATAATAAAAGACTCAAAACTGGTGATACCGATCTATCTTATTTATGGCATTGTCGATTAGGACACATCAACGAGAAGTGCATTAAAAGACTAATGTCGACTGGTGTAATTAAACCTTTTGATTTCGAATCATTTGGTACATGCGAATCTTGTCTACTTGGCAAGATGACTCGTTCACCTTTTCAAGGAAAAGGATCTCGAGCTAGTTAGTTATTGGGTTTAATACATACCGATATATGTGGTCCAATGATAGTCACTGCTAGATGTAATTATGACTATTTCATTACTTTGACCGATGACATGAGTAGATATGGGTATATCTACTTAATCAGGTATAAAAGTGAAGCTTTTGATAAGTTCAAAGAGTTTCAGAATGAAGTAGAAAACCAATTAAATAAGAAGATTAAAGCATTACGATCAGATCATGGTGGGGAATATTTAGGCAATGACTTTAAATATCACCTTAAAAACTGCGGTATTGTATCTCAGTTAACTCCTCCTGGCACACCACAATTAAATGGTGTGGCTGAAAGGAGGAATTGAACTTTATTAGATATGGTTCAATCGATGATGAGTCAAACAGAGTTACCTAAGTCATTCTGGGGTTTTGCCATTTTATCTGCTGTACAATCACTTAATAAAAGTCCCACTAAAGCAACTAACAAAACTCCATATGAGATATGGAAAGGGAAAGTCCCGAATCTGCGATACATGAAAGTATGGGGTTGCGATGCTTATGTCAAGAGCAAGTCTGACGATAAGCTTGCACCTCGTTCTGAAAAATGTATTTTTGTAGGCTACCCTAAAGAAACTTGTGGATATTACTTCTACAATAGTAACGAGAATAAAGTGTTTGTTGCTCGTGAAGCTGTCTTTCTAGAAAAAAAAGTTTATTTCTAGAAGACAGAGTGGGAGAAAATTTGAACTTGATGAAGTTCAAGAGCCACAAACTGATGTGACAGTGCAGAAAGATGTTCCTTCTACGTCAGAATCGGTTATTGTTCCTGTTGAACCTAGGAGGTCAGAAAGGGTTAGTCGCCGATCGATAGATACCTTGGTATTATCGAGGAAGATGGTGACTATGAGGTTTTACTTTTAGAAAGTGATGAACCCAAGACCTATAAAGCAGCTATTATGAGTTCTGACTCTAAGCTATGGCTCGAGGCTATGCAATCCGAAATGGATTCCATGTACGATAATCAGGTATGGGACCTGGTTGACTTACCTAAAGATGTTCGAACTCTTCAGTGTAAGTGGATATTCAAGATTAAAATCGGTATGGATGGACATAAGGATGTCTACAAAGCTAGATTGGTGGCAAAAGGTTTCACTCAAGTTCATGGTTTACACTATGATGAAACATTTGCACCAGTTGCTATGCTTAGATCTGTTCGGACAATGTTAGCGATTGCTGCATTTCATGATTATGAGATATGGTAAATGGATGTCAAAACCTCTTTCCTAAACGGGTTTCTGGAAGAGGAAGTGTTCATGACACAACCTCAGGGTTTTGTGGATCCAAAAAATCCTAACAAAGTATGCAAACTTAAGAGATCCATTTATGGTCTTAAGCAAGCGTCAAGGAGTGGAAATCATCGTTTTGATCATGTTATTAAACAGAATGGTTTTTCTCAAAGTGTTAAGGAACCATGTTTATACATGAAGTTTAGTGGGAGTAAGTTTGTTTTCTTACTTCTTTATGTGGACGACATATTACTCATTAGGAATGATGTTGATATGCTTGCTTCTGTTAAGAAGTGGTTGGGAAATCACTTCCAAATGAAAGATTTTGATGCAGGAGCATTGATGGACAATGAAAATGAAGTACTACTTAGCCGAAATGCAACTCATTTAGTCGAAGGCTTCAAGATTGGGTCAAGTTATTTGACGATGCTCACTTGGGTGGATAAAGGCCCAGAAGTACACGGTTAATCCAAACCGTGTGGGATTACTAGCTGTCCGAAATTATTAGTATTATTTAGCTAATTAATCTATTACAAATAAAATTAGGAAAACCTATAATTTCCTAATCCTAGCTGAAGTCTTAGTTTCTTTTTTTCAGATTATTTGTTTCCTAATTAGTTAAGGAAATTAGTTTGCTTGTTGTCCAAGTATGATTAGGTTTTAGGTTACTATAAATTAAAGCCTTGTAACCTAATAACATGCGAGACTGATTACCAATAAAACTTCCAGTTTTATGCTTATTTCGTCATTCTTGCGAGATACACGAACCCTACCTTGCGAGGTTGCCTTTGAGTGATTCGAGTGATTGCCTTGCGAGTCTTGATCAAGATTCACCTATCTATCTTGTTCCTTAATCAATTCTAACGTTTTACCTTCTGTTTACCTATTTAACTCATTGTTTACATCAATTCTACGGTCGATTACAATAATTCCATTGCATATTTTCTAACCTACAGAATTCGTTTAAAACAGACTAATTCTATATCAAAGTGGTTACCAGAGCTTAGGTTTTCGATTTATTGCTTAATAAATCAGTCTTGGGAGAAGATGGTGAATGGAGAAGGAGATAAACCATGGAAGGAGGATATGGATGCAATTAGGGCGGAGATTGGCCGGATTTCTTACGTAGTAAAGAGCATAGCTACGGTTTAGCCAGGAAAAAGAAGAAGAAATTGAACGGGTCGAGTCGACACCCAATCAATCAAGAGGACGGACAGCCAAAATCAACCAAAAAGACGAATGATGATGATAGAGGCACGAAACTCGACATTCCCGAGTTTAACGGAGATGGAGATGTTGAAAAATTCTTGGATTGGATTCGTCAAAAAGGCAGGATCTTTGAGTACAAAAATTATGATGAAAACAAGCAATTCAAGGTGGCTACCTTAAAATTGACCAAGTACGCATCTTTGTGGTACGAAAACATGAAGAGGCAAAAGTAAGAAGGATAGGAAGCCAAAAATTGAAACATGGGATAAACTCAAGAAGCACCTCACAAAGAGATTCCTTCCTAGAGACTATGAGCAGGACAATTATCTGAAACTAACATCTCTGTCACAAGAGAGTTCGAGTGTCTCTGATTACATAAATGAGTTTGAAAAGATGAGTATCGTATGTGATCTAGAGGAAAAGCAAGAGTTGAGGACTGCACGATTCATTCGTGGTCTTAACACTAATTTGGCGCAAAGGGTGGAAATTCAACATTATGATAACTTTGATGATGCTTGCAGATTGGCTCTTAAATTTGAGAAGCAGGATAAGAGCAAGAAGTCCTATACTCGTGACTACGCAAAGAATTCGAGCACATACTCGAAATCAGCCGCTACCACATCTAGTAGCAAGGAACCACGACATGAGGATCCCAAAGATAAAGGAAAAGGCACGGTGGTGGAAGCTAAGGAGACACGGTTGAGGCGTTGCTTCAAGTGCCAGGGATATGGGCACATTGCCAATGAGTGTCCGCAAAAGAAAGCTCTGACAATTCAAGAACTGGTTAACTTAATTCCAAATTTCGTTGTCCCAGAATCTGAATCGAAACCTATTGATGTCGAGGATGAGAGTGGTGGGGAAGAAGTACATGAGGTGGAGCCTTACAGTGACGAAGAGAAAGGAGTGTTGGTGCTTAGAAGCCTCCACACCGAGGCTGCTCAAATCGAGCACGAGCAAAGGGAGCAATTGTTTCATTCCCGTTGTAAGGTAAACAGCCAGATTTGCACTCTTATTATTGATAGTGGCTCTTGTACCAATGTTATAGCTAAGGATATTGTTGCTAAACTGAAATTGCCTACTAAGAACCATCCTAAACCGTATAAACTGCATTGGCTTGATGGGAATAATGGGGTCATGGTAAAGAAACAAGCGTTAATTTCTTTGCAATTGGGACCGTATAAAGATGAGATATTATGTGACGTAATCCCGATGAATGCCTGCCATATTTTGCTGGGTAGACCGTGGCAATATGATAGGAAGGTGGAACATGACGGACGAAGTAATGTCTATGTTGTTTCTAAAGGGAAAGCTAAGTATCATTTGAAACCATTGTCGCCAACCAAATATAACAAACCTATTGCAAAAGACAGTTTGTTTTTGGATGCTAATGAGGCCGAGGAGGTTGTAGCGAGAGGGGAACCAGCATACCTACTGGTTGTTCGAGAGGTGAAAAAAATGGAGAGTAATGATGCGAGGATTCGGGAGTTATTGGGTGAGTTCAGTGATGTGTTTCCCGACGAGTTACCTGATGGGTTACCACCAAAGAGGGGGATTGAGCACCAAATTGACTTACTTCCAGGGGCTGCATTACCTAATAAACCAGCCTATCGATGTAATCCCGAAGAGGCTAAGGAATTACAGAGACAAGTGCAAGAATTGATAGATAGAGGATATGTGAAAGAAAGCTTGAGCCGTGTCTTTGTACTCTCTTTTGGTACCGAAAAAGGAGGGAACTTGGCGAATGTGTATAGATAGCAGAGCCGTGAATAACATCACTATTAAATACCGTTTTCCTATGCCAAGACTTGATGATATGCTAGATGAACTTTCTGGTTCATGTGTGTTTTCTAAACTGGATTTGAGGAGTGGATACCACCAAATGCGGATTCGTGAAGGGGATGAGTGGAAGACAGCGTTCAAAACGAAACAAGGGTTGTATGAGTGGCTTGTCATGCCGTTTGGATTGTGTAATGCACCTAGTTCGTTTATGAGACTCATGAATGAAGTGTTAAGGCCGTTCCTTAACAAGTTTGTTGTTGTCTATCCGGATGACATTCTCATCTATAAGAAGAGTGAAGAAGAGCACAAGCTCCATCTTAGAGCTGTATTTGAAGTCATGAGAACGCAGAAGCTGTATGGTAAGCTCGAAAAGTGCACTTTTATGGTGCCAAGTGTTGTTTTTCTTGGTTACATTGTAGGAAAAGAAGGAGTAAGCATGGACCCATCCAAGGTCGAAGCTATTCAAGCCTGGCGATGCCTAAATCCACGATCAAGTCCGTAGTTTTCATGGTTTGGCATCGTTTTATAGGCGTTTTATCCAGGGGTTTAGCTCAATCATGGCTCCAATTACCGAGCTAACCAAGAAAGGGGAGTTTGTTTGGACTCCGAGTGCTCAAAAGGCATTTGAAGAAGTGAAGAAAAAGTTGTGTTCGGACTGTTTTAGCGCCGCCCAACTTCGAGAAATTATTTGAAGTCGAGTGTGATGCGAGTGGCGTTGGGATTGGTGCCGTGTTGATCCAAGAGAAACGACCCATTGCTTATTTCAAAGAGAAACTTGGAGGTGCAAGGCTGAACTATTCAACCTATGACAAAGAGTTTTATGCCATTGTACGAGCATTGGAGCATTGGAGTCATTATTTGCGTCAAAAACCATTCGTGCTACATTCCGATCACGAAGCTCTTAAACATATTCATGGACAGCAAAAATTGAACATAAGGCACGCGAAGTGGGTCGAGTTTTTACTGATCATTCACGTTTTCATCCAAGTACAAAACAGGTAATTCTAATATTGTAGAGATGCATTATCTAGAAGACACTGTTTGTTGGTTGAATTAGATGCAAGATTGTTGGGTTTTGAGCATATTAAAGAGTTGTACAAGGCTGACCCGGCATTTGCTAAAGAGGTGATTGAACCTACTGGACTTTATACAATGCAAGACGGATTTTTGTTTAAGGGAAATCGCCTTTGCATTCCACAAGGGTCAATTCAGGAGTTGATTATTAGAGAAGCTCACGGAGGAGCTTTGGCTGGTCATTTCGGTTCAAACAAGACTTATGACATTGTAAGTGAACATTTCTATTGGCCCAAGATGAGTAAGGATGTCCAAGAAATTGTGGGCAAGTGCGTTGTGTGTCGAAAAGCAAAGAGTTCGTTTGTCAAAGGGTCAGACACGCCTTTACTCGTGCCAAAACAGCCTTGGAGCGAGGTGAGCATGGATTTCATACTTGGTTTGCCGAGAACACAAAGGGGTAAAGACTCGATCATGGTTGTTGTTGATCGGTTTTCAAAGATGGCTCATTTTATTCCTTGTCACAAGACGGATGATGCTACGAATGTTGCTGATTTGTACTATAAGGAGGTAGTCCGTTTACATGGTATTCCCCTTACTATTGTCTCGGATCGTGATGTGAAGTTCCTTAGTTATTTTTGGAAGACTTTATGGCGTTTGATGGGTACAAAGTTCTTTGTTCGTTCAAGATTTCGCACCATCCTCAAACAGATGGGCAAACGGAGGTCACTAATCGTACCTTGGGAAGTTTATTGCGTGGCCTAGTGAGCAAGACTACGAAGGATTGGGATACTAAACTTGCACATGCTGAATTTGCGTATAACCGGACTCCATCGGTGACTACGGGCGTGCTCCATTCGAAATTGTGTATGGCATTAATCCATTTTTGCCTATTGATCTAGTTCCAATTCCGAAGAAAGACCTTATGAGCTTTGAAGCAAAGGAGAGGCAGTTACCTTTTCCGAGGACTTGTGAACAAGTGAGAGCCCAAATTGAGAAATCGAATGCTAAATACAAAGAGAAAGCCAATAAGCATCGAAAACAGCCCGTGTTCAAAGTAGGGGATCTCGTGTGGCTTCATTTAAGGAAGGAGCGTTTTCCAGCTAAGCGAAAGAACAAGTTGATGCCGCGAGCAGATGGCCCATTCAAGGTCATAGATTGCTACGGTTCGAATGCTTACAAGTTGGAATTACCAAGTGAGTACGGTGGTGTGAGTGCAACGTTTAATGTTGGTGACCTGTCCCCATATCTCGACGACGACAATTTGAGGTCAAATTCTCAAAAAGAAGGAGAGAATGATGCAGGAGCATTGATGGACAATGAAAATGAAGTACTACTTAGCCGAAATGCAACTCATTTAGTCGAAGGCTTCAAGATTGGGTCAAGTTATTTGACGATGCTCACTTGGGTGGATAAAGGCCCAGAAGTACACGGTTAATCCAAACCGTGTGGATTACTAGCTGGTCCGAAATTATTAGTATTATTTAGCTAATTAATCTATTACAAATAAAATTAGGAAAACCTATAATTTCCTAATCCTAGTTTGAAGTCTTAGTTTCTTTTTTCCAGATTATTTGTTTCCTACTTAGTTAAGGAAACTAGTTTGCTGATTATTTGTTTCCTAATTAGTTAAGGAAATTAGTTTGCTTGTTGTCCAAGTATGATTAGGTTTTAGGTTACTATAAATTAAAGCCTTGTAACCTAATAACATGCAGATTACAGATTACCAATAAAACTTCCAGTTTTATGCTTATTTCGTCATTCTTGCGAGATACACGAACCCTACCTTGCGAGGTTGCCTTTGAGTGATTCGAGTGATTGCCTTGCGAGGTGCTGATCAAGATTCACCTATCTATCTTGTTCCTTAATCAATTCTAACGTTTTACCTTCTGTTTACCTATTTAACTCGCTGTTTTACATCAATTCTACGGTCAGATTACAATAATTCCGCTGCATATTTTCTAACCTACAGAATTCGTTTAAAACAGACTAATTCTATATCAGATTTGGGAGAAGCTCAGCGCATCTTGGGTATCCGGATCTATAGAGATAGATCCAAAAGGATATTAGCATTGAGTCAAGAAGCCTATATCGATAAGATTCTTGACCGATTCAATATGAAAAACTCCAAGAGAGGTTTTCTACCTATGGGCAGTGGGGTCACTTTGAGTAAGTCACAGTATCCTACTAAGCCTAAGGATATTGAACGCATGAAATTGATTCCCTATGCTTCCGATGTTCGATCGATCATGTATGATATGATGTGTTCTCGTCCTGACGTCTCGTATGCTTTGAGTATGACGAGTCGTTTTCAGAAAACTCCAGGTGAGAGTCACTGGATAGCCGTCGGGAATATTCTAAAGTACTTGAGAAGGACTAAAGATTCATTCTTAGTGTTTGGAGGAGAATCTGAATTACGTATAAGAGGTTATACGGATGCGTTTCCAAACCGACAGGATGATTTGAAATCCCAGTGCAAGTTTTGTCTTTTTGTTGAACAGAGGGGCAGTTTGCTGCAGAAGTTTTAAGGAGTCTGTGACTGCTGATTCTACAACGGAAGCTGAGTACATTGCAGCCTCTGCAGCTGCAAAGGAAGCTGTTTGGATTACCCAATTTTTAGAGGGACTGAAGGTAGTTCCAACCGCCGAGGATCCTATCACTTTGTATTGTGATAACAGTGGGACTATTTTTCAAGAAAAAGAGCCCAAGTCTAGTAACAAGTCTAGACATGTACTTAGGAAATTTCATGTAATTAGAGATTTAATCGAAAGAAAGGAAATTATAGTTTGTAAGGTTGGGACAGCTGACAACATCGTTGATCCTTTAACCAAGCCTTTGTCTCAAGCTAAACATGATAGTCATGTAGTTTCAATGGGGTTGAGACGAATGCCAGAACTGTTGTAAATTATATGATATGTAATAATCAAAATATTGTATTTATTATTTCATATATGATAAGTTGGATTTATCATTATATTCAGTTTTATATCTTAATTTATATACTTTGTTTTAATCCAAATAGGTTGTAGTGACAATGTCGAACCCTATTAAAGTGAACTGGATTAACATTGTATTTTGTCCCTGGTTACTTAATGAGGTGACGTCTCGGAGTGACTAAATTGTAAGGCGATAGATGACAGTTCGATCATATGGTATGGTCATAGTGATGGCTGGTCGATTACATAGGCAGATTGTGAGACAATTTGTCGGACAAAGGACCGTTTGTAGAGTCCTTTTGTTCTTTGGGTCGTGGCGAGGATTTCTATATATTCCTTCGAGTCAATTCTTTAGATCGGTGACTATTTGTCTGAGTTGGTACGATTTTCCTAAAATGGCTTTGGTTTTTGTTCTAGGTCGCACCGTAAAAGGAGGCCGAGATGAGCATTTATGGGTCATTGTGATCTGTATCGAATGAAGAAAATAGGTCAACAGATTGTCCTTTTAAGTCATATTTTATCTCAAAGCCACTCGAGGAGAGATGATCGTGAATGCGTGGCCACGCTCGGATGAGATCTATAGTAGATTATCCGGTCGATACGGTCATTCTCCCGATCGAGGAAACCACTTTATGATATGATCACGTGCAAGAACGACCTGAAAGACATCTTGCATTGAGTGGGAGATATTATTGGACAAGAGAATTGGTAACGCACACTTGTGTCAGACAAGTGGGAGATTGTTGGAGTAGTGTCCTTCACATTGAGTGCGTTTACATATTAAATCTCGTAAAAGGAATATCAGGGATTTATCTTTTTATTAATCAGTTGGTCATCGTTAATCGGTGATGATTGGCTGACTAGAGTTTGACATTCTTGTTGTTGTGTGATCACGGTGATCGGTGATCCTTTAGGTCACACCTATAGGATGACGCCTTGAATAGAATAAATTAATTATTTGTATGAGATACGAGATAATTAATTCCTTGTATTATTTAACTTTTAATTAGTCACGTAAATGTATTATTTGATGACGGGTTACGAACTCGGGACAAGGAGATTTATTATTTAATTATGTGATATTTAAATAATAAATGATTAGAATTTATTAATTAATTGTTAATTAATTAATTTTATATGATATGTGTATATGTTTTGAGGTAGAATCAATTAGCTATTAAATTTTACAAGAGGTTGTAAAATTAGCAAAATTGGTTAATATTGACACATTGTATGTTGATAAAATGGTCTTATGATTACTTAATAGTTAAGTAATTATTGATAGTTAATTTATATTATTTAAGTGTTAAATAATTAAATTAATATTTAATTATGTAAGATAATTAAATATAAGACTTATAAGCATTTGTGGGGCAAATGTCGAAAACCAAAATGGACCAAAAGTAGTCCATATGGACCGGGTTTTTTAGGACATACAAGTGTCCTTTGTAGTGGATTTTCACTAAGGATTGTTCCCAATATTTTGTTATAAATACCCCACTATTCACCTCATTTCTTAAGTTGAAAAAATTTGAAGTAAAATTGGTCCATTTATAGCTCTAAAAATCGGTTGCTTCATCCCTTTTAGAAGACCAATTTCCTTCTTATTTTCTTCAACTTAAGAAATGAGGTGAATAGTGGGGTATTTATAGCAAAATATTGGGAACAATCCTTAGTGGAAAATCCACTACAAAGGACACTTGTATGTCCTCAAAAAACCGGTCCATATGGACTACTTTTGGTCCATTTCGGTTTTCGACATTTGCCCCACAAATGCTTATAAGTCTTATATTTAATTATCTTACATAATTAAATATTAATTTAATTATTTAACACTTAAATAATATAAATTAACTATCAATAATTACTTAACTATTAAGTAATCATAAGACCATTTTATCAACATACAATGTGTCAATATTAACCAATTTTGCTAATTTTACAACCTCTTGTAAAATTTAATAGCTAATTGATTCTACCTTAAAACATATACACATATCATATAAAATTAATTAATTAACAATTAATTAATAAATTCTAATCATTTATTATTTAAATATCACATAATTAAATAATAAATCTCCTTGTCCCGAGTTCGTAACCCCTCATCAAATAATACATTTACGTGACTAATTAAAAGTCAAATAATACAAGGAATTAATTATCTCGTATCTCATACAAATAATAAATTTATTCTATTTGGGCGTCATCCTATAGGTGTGACCTAAAGGGATCAGCTGATCACCGCCGTCACACGACAGTAATGTCAAACTCTAGTCAGCCAATCATTACCGATTAACGATGACCAGCTGATTAATAAAAAGATAAATCCCTGATATTCCTTTTACGAGATTTAATATGTAAACGCACTCAATGTGGAGGACACTACTCCAACAGCTACCTCCATGAGACGTGGTAACCCTAGAATCTTGCTGTGTAAGGACCTGATATCCTACAACTGTTGTTCTATATGGCTTCCTACCCCCATACCCTGGTTGTGGGGTACTGAGTAGATCCCATATGGATTTGGTGTTCCTCTTGGCATGTAAGGAGGTACCATGTAGCTTCCAGGTAATGGTGTTGAGTTCACAATAGGCCTGAACTAACTGTCTGGAGTATATGGCACATAGGAGCATATCCCGGGATATGCGTTCCCTGCTGACTGTTCCCCTGGATTGCTCCCTGGTACCACTGGCGTACTGCTGGTTGTTGATATGGGATTTGGAGTCAGTGCTCCTAATCCCACAGGATTGAGTACCATGGGGTACGTTTGTGGCATCCTTGGTGGTGGTGGGACTCCTGGTGGTTGGATCGTACTCTGGGTGGTCACTGTTCCTGCTGGATACACTTGCTCGGGTGGTGTGGTTACCCCTGGTGGCAGCATATCCATATCGAGCTTGGTTACTATATTTTGCGGCATTAGCCTCCCTGTGTACTCCTTGGCATTCCCCTGGTCGAGTGTTGACCTTGCCATCTGCTGGGGCGTTCCCAGGGGTGACACTGCATCTATCTTCTCCTACAAGGACTGGTTGTCCCTTTGTAACCCTATCACCGCCTACTGCAAGGATGTCATCCCTTGGAGCAACTGCTGTACTGGATCCGGTTGTGATGCTCTTGGGAGACGGGATCCTATCAGGTGTCCTAGTGATCCTGGGCGCTGCGGACACCCATCCTTATTAGGCTTTGGCACATGATTAATAACTGGTGATTTGCGAGCCTTCCCTGCTCCCAGATCTATGATTTTGGGGGAATAAGGAGGCTTTGCTGATACTTGGGGCTTGAGCCTGGCCTGCAGTCACTCTGGTGGTAGGGACCGCCGTTGTTGGAACACCGGAGGTTGCTGGCGTGGCCCCTACTACTGGAGTTTGCGCTGATGTACTCATCGGATCTGATACGTTCTGATTGGATCTTGGCATTACCAACTATAGAGATGTTAGGATATTTCGAAAAAAGGTATTTTAACCAAGATTTAACCACAATGCCCCACGGTGGGCGCAAAATTATTTTGGTAAGATTTTACCGACTAAAGATTTGTGAGTCAATGCGGTTACTCCAATTAAAATACGATATTAAAGACTTAAGTAGATCGGTAGTAAGAATATAGCGAGAACGAAAATAAACAACTAGTACGAAAGAGAAACAAACGAAAAGAAAGAGAGACAAACGACACAAGCGAAATGGTGACGCAGGAAACCCAAAATGTGGGAAAAACCGGGGGGGAATGGTATCCCACCAATGATCCACTAGTAGTAATAGTATTCGAGGGTGAACCTAGCTGGAACGATCAGGAGGTACAACAGTGATCTCCAAATGACTAAGTACAAATGATACGAATGATGTATAAATTTCTAAGTGTATTAATGATATTAATTGTTGCAGGTGGTAATAATGTCAGATAATAATTAAAGACTTAATCTTGAAAAGTGACTCCGGATGCTTGAGAGGCTCTCTCTAGGGCGATTTTCTTTCCCCTTTTCCGGTCATGCCTCGACCTAAACAACCAATCGTTCCGATTGCTCCTCCTCGGCGAGGAAGATCTGCTCACACAGTTGAAGAGGTGCTAGCAACTCCAAAGGTAACTTCTCTAAATGATTGTATTTCTCATGCTTTTGATGCGTCTGGATCGAGGAACCCTAAATCGCAATCGGTTACTAGGATTTCACCGCCTAAGTCTGTAACACTTCCTGTGCCTTCTCTAGTGGCTGGAATGCCTGCTATTCCAGCTACTAAGCCTACTTGGGCGGAGCGTATTGCTAAGACTCCTGTGGGTATGGAATTACACCTGGTTAAGGATTTACCCGATTAGGGTGGTTATTGATGAAACTGATATTGAGGATGAGATAGCTTATTGGAATAATACTCTAGTGGGTCAATTTATTGGGGGTAAACCGACTTTGATACAAGTTAGGGAGTTTGTGGGTAAACATTGGAACCATGTTCAAACACCTGAAGTGCTGTACTACAAGAAAGGGTGGTTTTTCTTTCGTTTTCATAAGGAAGAGGATCTTTATACCATTCTCAGAGGAAGTACATGGAGCTTGGGTAATCATTCTCTGGTAATGAAGCGATGGACTCCACAAATTTCAAAAGAATTGGATTCAGTCTCTAGGGTACCAGTTTGGGTCACTCTGCCTAATTTGGATCCTATTTTCTGGTCTGAGAAAGCTTTGAGTAAAATTGCGAGTAAAATTGGAACTCCCTTGTATGCGGATCCTGTAACTACGCATAAGGAGAGGTTATCTTTTGCCAGGTTAATGATTGAAGTGGATGTATCTCAGAAGTTGGTTGATGATATAGTTTTGTACACACCATTTGGTCAAGTTTTGCAGCAAGTTGTGTATGAGTGGCTCCCCTATTACTGTACTCACTGCAAGAAGTTGGGTCATGAAATTAAGCAATGTAGGCTGCTTAAGCCAAAGGTTGCTAAGAAGGCAGTGGAAGCTTCTGAACCTGTTCCTAAGGGAACGACTGCACCTGTTGTCGATTCAGTAGTAGCAGGTACTGACCTTGATAATGAGATAGTTCCTGAGACTGTAATAGTTCCTGCGGTAGTTCCACCTCAGGTTACTCAGCAAACTAATATGGGAGAGGATGCGGATCCTATGGTACTTCAAAAGGATATTCAGATAGACTGGGCTATTCTTCAGACTAAGCGGATTGTTCCTATTCTGAATGTAGTGGTGGGGGATAGGGTTCAGCTTCATTTTGAGGAGCAGGATATTGATGTAGTTGAAGATCCACCTCCTTTATCCCCATGAAGATAGGAGCCTGGAATATAAGAGGTATGAATAAAGAGGTTAAGCAACGTGAAGTAGTGGAGTTGTTTAAGGATAATAAATTGGATATTATGGGCATCACTGAAACTAGGGTGCGTAGACGTAATTTTAATTACATTAGCAGGAAAGGTTTTAGATATTTTCAGATTTTGAATAATTATGATTATCACTCTAATGGTAGAGTGTGGGTCATTTGGAATAAAGATAGTCTAGTGGTTACTCCTCTATCTATGGGTGATCAATGGGTTCATGTTCAGGTAGAAGCTCCTGGTTGTCCTATTTTCCAGGTCTCTTTTGTGTATGGGCTCAATTCCATAGATGGGAGGTCTGGTCTCTGGAATTTTATGGGAAATTGTCAGCCACAAGGCCCCTGGATATGCCTTGGGGATTTCAATTGTGTTAGAAGCATTGAGGAGAGGATAAGTAATACTACACCAAATTTACTGGCTATTGATCAATTTAATGATGTTATTTACGGTCAAGGTTAGAGGACTTGGTTACTCAGGGCGCGCAATATACATGGACTAATAAACAAGAGGAGGGGGAACGGAAATGGATGAAGTTGGATAGGGTGCTAGTTAATTCTACCTGGCATACTACATTCTCTACTTCTTCTGCTGATGCTTTAGCTGCTGGCCTATCTGATCATTCCCCTCTAGTTGTCAAAGTTCAGCATTTTGAAAGTCAAGGTCCTAAGCAATTTAGATTCCTAAATTGTTGGGGGCAGGATCCTAGTTTTCCTAATTTGGTGAGAACTACTTGGCAGGAGGATATAAGGGGTTGTCATATGTTTAAACTGGTAAGTCATCTCAAGATGGTCAAGCCTAAATTGAAAGCTTTACATACAGGGCATTACTCCAATGTTGCTGAGAGGATTAAGGAGGTTAAGGCTGATTTACTTCACTGTCAAACTCTTCTTCAAGGGGATCCCCTGAACAATGACCTGATGCTCATGGAAAAAGAGCTATCTAAGAAGTATTGCACTATTAAAAATGCCGAGCTTAGTATGGTGTATCAAAGGGCTAAGATTCTTGATATTAAGATGATGGACGCTAACACTTCTTATTTCTTTGCTAAAATGGCAGCTAAACGCAGCAACTGTCATATTAGTAAGATCAAGAGGATGGATGGAAGAGAATGTATTACCTTTCCTGATATCTCAGAGGCATTTTTGGACTATTATAAGGGGTTACTAGGGACTGCTTCTGATATAATTGCTTTTGATGATCACATTATTTCAGATGGTGCTTGTTTGGATAGTAGTAGGTGTGAAGGGTTAATTACTGAGATCACTGAAAATGAGGTTCATGATGCTTTGTTTTCAATCGACATAAACAAGAGTCCTGGGCCTGATGGTTACTCTTCTGGGTTCTTCAGACAATCATGGAGCATTATAAAGAAGGAGTTTGTTAAAGTTGTCCAAGACTTTTTCAGAACCGGGAAGCTGTTGAAGGAGGTAAACTCCACCATTATCTCCCTTATTCCAAAAAATACTAATCCCAGCTCTGTTCAAGATTTTAGACCCATTTCTTGTTGTTCTACAATATACAAAACCATTAGTAAAATCCTAACCAAAAGATTGAAGCTTGTCATGCCTGACCTGGTTGGCTTGGAACAGGCTGCCTTTGTCAGGGATAGATCTATAGGGGATAATACCATGTTGGCTCATGAGCTTGTGTCTGCCTATGGTAGGAAAAATTCTTCTCCACGTTGTGTTATTAAAGTAGATATTAAAAAAGCATTTGATTCTGTGAATTGGGAATTTTTGAAAGTGATCCTGCCTTTGTTTGGGTTCCCTGAAAAGTTCTGTCATTGGATCATTACCTGTGTGACTACCACAAGATTTTCCCTTAACATTAATGGTTCTTCTGTGGGTTATTTTGAAGGGAAAAAGGGCCTAAGACAAGGAGACCCTTTATCTCCCTTGCTTTTTGTCCTCTGCATGGAAGTTTTGTCTAGGATGTTACGAAAGTTACCTGGAACTGCCAACTTTAGCTGCCATCCAAAATGTTGTAGGATAGGGTTGTCTCACCTTATATTTGCTGATGATCTTCTTGTTTTTGCTCGGGGTGACTATCCTTCTATTAAAGCAGTGGAGGCTTGTCTACAATTATTTGCTGATTATTCAGGTTTATGCCCCAACCCCTCTAAAACTAACATCTACTTTGGAGGAGTTCATCAGGAGGTTAAAGAGATGATCCTTCGAGACACAAGTTATTTGGAAGGATGCTTTCCCTTTAGATACCTTGGTGTTCCACTCCATTCTTCTAGGTTGACAAGAGACATGTATCACTCCCTGTTCGAGAAAATAAAGTGCAAGGTTAATCATTGGGCAAACACTTTCTTGTCTTATTCTGGGAAAGTTCAATTGCTGAATTCAGTAATATTTGGTATTGAAAATTTTTGGTGCACTAGCTTCCTTCTGCCAAAAGGGGTTATTAAAGAAATTGACATGCTTTGTAGAGGTTTCTTATGGGGTTATCAAACGAATAAGAGGATGGTTTTCTTTGCTTGGAACAAAGTTTGTCGCTCTAGAAAACAAGGGGGCTTTGATATTAAGGAGGTTTTGAGCTGGAATAAAACGTTGCTTATGAAACTTTTCTGAGATTGTCCACGATACTCGTCAATTTGGGTTCGGTGGTGTCGAGTTACCATCTTCGAGGAGCTAATTGTTGGGAGGTCTTTGCCACTCTCTTTCTTCAACAATGGGAAGGCTCTACTGCGTACTAGAGATGAATTTGTTGCTCAGGTTGGTTCAGTTGCAGCTGCTAAGGGCCTGCTGAGGGAATGGAGTGGGACTGGTAAATTAAATCTTCATCAGGTCTACTCGGTTTTCCATGGTAAGCACCCTCATCTTCAATGGACCAAACCTCTTATGGATAGTGTGGTGATGCCAAGGCATCTTTGTGGTGACTTCTATTGCTGTCCAGAATGGGTTACCAACAAAGGGATAATCTGAATAGACGAGGGCTTGTCATAGTAAACGGATGCTCTTTGTGTTGGGCAACATTTGGAGAATATTAATCATCTTTACTTTGCTTGCCCTTACTCTAAGGCGGTAATGCAACAACTCCTTATTTGGTTAGGGATTTCTAGGAGGCCTGTGTGTTTAAGACAGGAACTCATACGCTTGTCTAAATACAAAGGCAAAGGGTGGAGGAAGAAATGGGCCCGTTGTTGTCTTGCTGCAGCGGTGTATCTTCTTTGGCAAGAGCGAAATCGGCGGGTCTTCACTGGGGGCTCCAGAACGATTGACCAACTTGTTGCGCAAGTTAAGTATTATGTATCGGTTAGATTATACGCTAATGTTTGTGATAGTCTTTTAGATGAAATTGTTGCTCATATGATTTCCTAGGTTTTGGAAATTAGGGGCTTTCTTGTAAGAGGTTGATTTCTTATTTTTCTAATGAGAAGCTGATTTCTTCCAAAAAAAAAAAAATTGTTGCAGGTGGTGAATGATATTTCTTCGAGTGGAGTCAATGTTGAATGCCCTTGAATCTGATGTTCGTTGCTCTTTTATAGCCCTCCTTTGAATTGTCGCACATGCTCCCTACATATGCTCAACCATACGCTCCACTTCCTATGAAATAGGAAGTGGTTGCTGACTTTGTCAAAGCTTTTGCTGACCACTTCAACGTTCCTGCTGGTTGTTTGTTACTTAATTCAAACGTGGCTTCTGTATCACTTGAATGTCTAGGTTCATCCCCCCTTGTTCTTCCTTGCGTCTAGCAGCCTACTGCCTTGTTATTGATCTGTGTGCCTTTATTTTATCCAATTGCAATTTGCCACGTCATGATGAGAATGAGAGGGTATTTTTACCCATACATATACATAATTCCACACTTCAACTCTTCACGTGAATCCCCTAAATGCATCGATACCTCTGGGCAAAGAGACACGCACTCACATACGACTCATTTCCGTTCAATGTTCTTTTACCAATAATGCTTACAATACTACTTAACCAGCATTCAAGGTTTAAGCCAATAATATTCATTCCATGAGTTACCATTCATAACATTATATATGTACCTCTCTACTTCACTCAAATCCACATTACTTACTCAATTTTACCTCAATTCAAATAAAGCACTTGTTTCCCATTCATAACCCTCAAGATGCACACTCACTCATCGCACATTATTACCATTTTACTCCTTATCCTAATGAGCTAGCCGATTCACTCCCGTCTCACATCCCATCAATCACAAGTCTATACGTCTTCACTCATCAAAATCATACAATCCGCAAGGTAAGATAACATTGAGACCTATATCTGAGCAAAGCACCACATTATTAACAAAGAAACAACACTATGAAGCAAAGAAACTATGTTTTAAATACAAACTTTAAAATTTAATCATATATACTATGATATATATATATATATATATATATATATATATATATGAAATTTTGGGCAAAATTCTTAGGTAGGTTCTCGATTTAGGGCAATACATAGTATTATCAACAAAATTGAAGTCTTATTATTACTCAATTGAATCAAGAAAAGTTTTAAGACAAAATTTTCAAATTTTAAAATCATGCCTAACATCATTTAGATAAGATTTGCAGTTTTATGACACACTTAGATAAGAATGGAATATAAAATTGATGTTTTTGGTATAAATAACATACTTGTCAAAATTTAAGGCAATTTGCAAGGTAAGGCTCCTAGGTTAATGTAACACAATGCAACATCAATAAGGACTGAGTACCGAGAAACAAGCAGATCATGTTTTGAGTGCCAAGAATCAAAAATCATTCATATATACTATGATATTTCAAAAAATTTGGGCAGCGTTCTAAGATGGAATCTTGATCCAATGCAATACATGCCATTACTAGAAAATGAAACAGAAAATCTACTCTTAAGTTATGAACATCAAAGCTTTAAAATTTCGTAGTTAAGTTTTCAAGACAAAATTTTAAATGTGCGACAAAATTAGCAATAACAACTAAACCCTGGTCCTTGTTAGACAATTAACCAAGCAACAAAATACAAAAATCAAATTGTTGACTCCGAAACATATATTTTCCAGATCATGAAAAAAAATTTGGGTAAAATTCAACATGAAATTTCATACTTGACATCATAATTGACGAAAAAGGTGATTAATATCAAAAATCAAACAAAACACATCATTAATCGGCAAAATTTGAAGGGATTAGTACAGGTTTAAACAAAATAAAGTTGTGAAAATAAGAGGAAAGAAAACATCGCATACATGTTGAAATCATTCAATTTAAGGGACTAAATAGGGTAAAAACTTGAATTCGAGCAACAAACAATCAACAATGAAGTTTGCAAGCAATATGGTCTTAATGAATGAATAAAGAGATAAAATAAGGCAATAATGCAAATTTCTTGTGAAATTCACAACCCAGACAGTGGCACTCGGTCGAGTGTTGAGTCCACTCGGTCGAGTGACAGTCCACTCGGTCGAGTGACAGTCCACTCGGTCAAGTGCCTTCTCTACTCGGTCGAGTGACTCACTTCCAGAAATTTTTAAGTTTCTGGAAATTGGTCCACTCGGTCGAGTGGTAGGGTTCACTCGGTCGAGTGACTAGTACTCGGTCGAGTACTAGCTCGTACTCGGCTGGGTGCCTCTCCATGGTTTGCAATTCCCGATCCACAAACATTATTTTTGTACTAACGACTAATCTACTAATCAATCATTACTAATCACATTCTAACACGTAATAATCATTCATTAAGGCACTTTATACATATGAATACTCACATCCAATTTTCACACGATAGATGCACATCATAAATAACGATATCATGCAAAACTTATCGACTTGTTATAGCAAACACGTAATCACGCCACATTTCACATATCATCTGGACCCATATATATAAGGCAAGGAATTAAACCATGATCACAACTACATCTAATCAAGCAACATTTCATTTTAGTAAATAAATCATGCAAGATGCTAAGCAAAATTTATATCACGCATACAATCATGCAACATGTTACTTCGCGTTTCCCGACTCATAACCGCCCACGCAGTGACCAACTGAAAACCGACCTCCTATTGTGCTCATGTCGGGTTCATTTTATTAGACACTCCTAGATTCATTTTAGTTCATTGGTCTAGGTTCCAAAATCGTCGCTCTGATACCACTTTGTAACACCCGAACTATCCGGCCAAGATAATTGGAGCGTTACCATCTCGGTTTCCCGAGGCAGTGAAATCGGAATTACAATTAAGAAATTTTATTAAATAAATAACAAGTTTAGTTATTGCAAACGTAAACTAATAAATGGAATACAACTCGTCTATGACTATGTCATCTACCTAGTGACTATATACTCAACTCCAAAGTCTGTAGCGCGGCCTGAACCCCGATCACGTCAACAAATAAACCTGTACTTAACCTGCTCTCCATATGACCAAAGAATATCATATGGATCGACACAGGCCACCCCAAAAGAGATAGGTGACAAAGACACAGACACACAAACGTCAATAACGATAAAATAAAGTGTGACACGACTCAAGTGCGTGAGTCAACAATATGACCATGATATGAATGACACACAAATATCCAACCGTCAAACTGGTACCGGGACAGCCCAGACGTACCCACAACCAATGGTGCCAGGAACAAGTCCACGACATCATACTCACACAAGGTACTTCGAACACGTCGGTGGTACCGGGCCCAAGAGCGACTTGAGTCCCATGCCAGACGTCGTGCCTCACCACACGCGTCCCTCCAAACTCAAGTCATTAATGTGCACATTCCTATTGAGGTGGGAAACCCCCCAATAGTCGACTCAAGCGGAAGAGTGTCTCTCAACCGCCTTCTGTCTCCATAGAACAAGTAATCAACCAACACCGCAATATCCTCCAATATACATGACAAACACAATGAATGCATGATATTGTATAACATGTCAATTATCGACTCATTAAATGCAATTAATGATAAACAACTAATTTAACAAATAGACACATTATCAAAACTAAGTAGGATAAACCTACCTTTTAGCAAATCTCCATAAGCTACCCGACACAAGCAAGGCCCGTCTCATAAAACCGTCTCACAACACCATCACCTAAATATGATAATTAAATACGTATGATTACTAATTAATCTAATTAAATTAAATACGTAATTTAAATAAATAAACCCGTCTTAAAGTTATTCAAAAACCGTCTTAAAACTACCCAAACCACCACCATGGCCCACCACCGTGAGCCACCTTCCCCCACCTTCGACCATGGTGGCCGACCGCCACCACAGCCGCCCGAACCAGCAGCCACGAGGCCACGACCAGCCACCAACAACCCCACGACATAACAACACCAACAACAACACCGACATAACCACCAATGCAGCCACCAAGCTGTGCCCCCACTGCCCCAGTTGGCCACGACGGTCACGACCATCACCAAGGACCCACACGCCACCACCTGACACAACCACAACCACCACAACACACGACAACAACAACAAACACGACACAACCAACCAGTCCGTGCGCCCCTCTTTTACCACCTATTTCCGCCACCTACAGCCACCCATACCGCCACCACGGACCACCACTCAACTCTCCTCTCCACCCTCAACAACCTCCACCCAACACCACCCCCGGTCAGTCACGAAAGAAGGGGTAAAAGTGCAGCTTAAGACGGTCTTACAACAACAACACAAACCTAGATCTATACGGTCAAACCCCTTATGGGCGTCCGCGGTGGTCCGAGGTGGTCAACGGTGGTCTCGGGTGAGTCAAGGTCGAGGCGGGTTAAATAAAATAATATAAAAGCTAGCGTAAGACGGTATTACCTTACGATCTTTAGGCGAGTGACAGAATCTTCTTTTCCTCTCTCTCTCTTCTCTCTTTTTCTCTCATAGTTTTGTGAGGTAGAAATGATGAAATGAGATTGTGTAAGTGGATAAGGTGGGAGGATAAGGTGAGGTAGTATATATGTATTATTAATATTATTATTATTATTACCGTCTCTTATAATTATTATTAAATACCACCGTCACCATAAAATGCCGTATTATAACATAACTCGTAGAATATAATATAAAATATAATTATAAAAACACGGGGTATTACAGTCTTCCCCCCCTTAAAACGAACTTCGTCCCGAAGTTCACCTCACTCTCTCTTTTCCTCAAGCCTCTTCAAGACTCATCATCGATTCTCATGTCTATCAATCGTATATGTTCATTTATAAACATCACACTCGGCCCAAATTTCTTCCCTCCATTCTCGCTACTTTCTCACATTCAGTACTTTCTCTTTCCTAAATTTTCGAATTATTACACTCTCGGTTCCATTGCTTTGGCCCAATTCCTTCGTTGTAGCCCAAGTACCTACAAGATGAGACGGAAATGCATAGGAACGAAAATGGGGTGTAAAATGCAAGCAATATTGATCAAAACTGTCTCAAAACGCGTCAAAACGCAGGGTAAAGAGGGGGGGGGGGGGTATGCTTACAAAATAAGCACCTATCAAAGTTAGAAAGTTTTTATGAAGAAGAAAATAGAAGTATATATATTATATCACTAATGAAAAGTCCAACTTATTTATCTTTTTTCTCTTTACTGCTACTCCCATTAATCGATTGACAGATAGAAGTAATTATATTATAGAGATTAGTTATGAAACTTGATTATTTGGTGATATTATTATTCAATTTTAAGTTATTGTTTACTTGTGTTCAAATATTAGGGACACTCGGTTTGTAATTTGATATAAAAATTAGTCATTTTTGCTTATTTGAAAATTTATCGTCTCGAAAATTTGTCATTTCCGTCTTTAATTTTTAAGAGAAAATTTTCAACGGATGCCTTTCACTTACTTCACTCTGTGGATAAAGGTGATGATGGATGAAAAAATATTAAATAGATAAGAGTGAGATATAGATGAGACAAACTTAAATGGATATGAATATGCCTTCAGCCATCCATATACCACGCATTATCATCGCTTTAACAACCTAACAATGGATGTTGAAGGGTAACAATGATTACGAATGACGGGTATAATGGTCATACACAATTAATATTTTATAATAAAAAGAAAACGGAAAATACATGCGGTACCCCTGAGTTTTGATATTTTGCCCAAAATACCTAATTTTTTTATCCGGAAAATTTTAAGTGGCCATAACTCGTATTTACGAACTCAGAAAATGACGATTTTTTTTTTTCAAATTGATCATCTTTCCGAGAACTACGACTTGAAAAAAATTAACGGAAAATACATATGGTCACTCCAAGTTTGTTCGGTAAAAAAAAATGTTGACATAAGATAACTCCTAGTAACGGGATCCAAATAAGACATTTTTTTTTCAAATTATAGAGCTCGGAAAGATGATAGATGTGAAAAAAATCGTCCCTTGCTAAACTCTTACGAATTATGGCCTCATAATGTTTTTCTGATAAAAAAAATGGGTTTTTTGTACAAATGTCAAACCTAAGGTACCACTTGAATTTTCCGGATATTTTATAACAAAAAGAAAAAAGGAAAAAAAGGAAAAGGGAGTAGATAATAGGGGGACATCTCATTTGATTTGCGGAAGGAAACGAATATCAAGGAAGCTAACCTTGTTGATAAAATGGCGCTCAACCTTGTTTCAATTTCTACAATTAACCCACGATTTGTTGCAGCAAATCATATGCGTTATGATTTTCGAGAATTTCCTTATTCTAAAACATCTCAGGAGTTGAAGCTTCCTCTTTCTCCTTCTTCTAGGGACCATTCCTCCATGTTTTGTAGCACTGCACTTGGCTCCGTAAGATTACTGCTCTTTTTCTGTTTTCTTTTTTCATTATATGACACGGTATCAGAGTGTCGGATATGGTTATTTTCTGCTTAGTTTCCAACTCTTCGGTCGAAAATGAAGTGTTGAGTGTTGAATACGTAGAGTGTAAATGTTTCTTGTTCTTTTGTTTTTGTAATTTAATTTGCAAATAGTTTCGGAGTATTTTAGGATTAGCTATGATTCCTATGAACAATTGGAGTTGGGATTTGAGGTTAAGGGGCTAACTCTTAAACATACTCCCCGTCCTGGTCATTTGTTTACCTTTGGTTTTGGTACAAAGTCCAAGGAAAGAGGAGGCCAATTATTAGATGACAAGTGGACCAAATTGAGTGAGGATTAAATTGCTCATCAAAGCCATTCCTACAATAGAAAGGTAAACAATTGACTGAAACCTAAAATGGAAAAGGTAAACAAATGACCGCGACGGAGGGAGTACATTGCGAGAGGCCGAGTTAGCAATGCAATACAGGTAAATTAACAAACAATTGAAAACTTAAACCAAAAGAAATTCATATTTTCATTGCTGGGCGAGGGGGCCCTACCTTCCCTTCACCGCACCACTGGTTATGAACACTGGTGTATCCGGGTCTTTTACGCATTGCTTGTGTTAATGGGTGTGATACAGCTGAATATTGACATTAGTTGCTAAAGGTGGTGGGTGACTGGTGAGTGGTGATAAAGCCTAAACTATGATACTCTCTTATCTCTTTTAAATTTTCACTTAAGAAACTGCCAGAGTTTTGGTTGTGTGCATTAGTGGCAGAGTGACAAATAGGGTTGTGCTCTGCAGGATGTTAGTGAAGACACTGATGACATGTTTGAAAAGTATGGAAAAGTGGTATTTACCAGAACGGATCAAAAGCCGGTGACTGCTGAAGTTGATGATGATGCTGAGAGCTTATCATGTAAGTAGAAGTACTCTCCATGACTAGATCTATTTGTTTTTTTGATTGGGTCTCTTTCTTATGGTTGCTGATGAAAAAAAATTAGCTATTTACATCTCCCCTTTATTGGTGCGTTATCCAAAAAAGAGACACTGAAACTGTAATCCTAAAAGCGAAATCAGATTCCTTTCCAGTGAGCAACCGAGATTGTTTCATATATGCCTCGATTTTAATAATAGAGGAGTGTAAGAGAGATAGGTTCTTGAGTATTAAAATTTAGGGATATAAGGCAAGCCACCTCTTCAATGCATTTTAGTTTCTACCCCCATTGCCTATGTTCAGTGTTGTCATGTGATATTGGTTGGATCTTAAAGATGTCTCCTAGTTGGGATGTATCTCTAAGATTGTGCTCATGAAAGTGACTTGCCACCTTAGTAGCATGCCTCGGGAGTGCTTATGCCCAAAGCTAGGTGATGCACTAGCCAAACCACCCTGGTGCGCCTTCAAGATAAGTTGCATCTAGCAAGCCACACTACTTTGCAATTTCAGCATTTTTTTCCTTATAAGTTCTGTTGTGCCCTTCTTTTTTCCCCATTATCCTTGCTCTTTACTCGTTTACATGTTAGACATCTTTAAAATCCAAAAGGACATTTTTGCCAAAAAAAAAACAATTATTTCAAAAACGCAAATTTGCTCACTTAATCATGCGCCTCGTTTCTATGAGGCGCGCACGGTTCCTCATTACCTGAGTCCGTCTTGCTCCTTTAAAACTATTTTTAACACTTGCCATGATGTTTATCTCTTATTTCGCCTCTCTAAGCTTGTACTTCTGCTGGAAGACTTTCTCTCTTTCCCCTTCGTCGTTTTTCTTTTGCGTCCTTTTCTCTTTCCCCTTCGTCGTTTTTCTTTTGCGTCCTTTTTTGTTTTGTATAAATGAACCTCCCTTGTTGTTCAACTGTTGTCATATAGTTATTCTATGGTAAACTGTTCATGACTTAGATGAGTTCCTGATTAATAATTAGGCCTATAATTGATTATTTCTTAAGTGAATCATGTTCTTGAAGGAGCAAACCAGCTCTCGTGATTCATGGATAAGACCAATATACGGAACATAGTTCAGCTATGTTTTATGTTCCTGCCATGTACATAGTAGTAGCTGTCATGGTTTATGTCGTCACCCTGGGCATATGTTTCTATTTTTGTTTCCTTATTTTTACTGTTTGTCCGACTTTTATAATTCACCGATTTGTGCTGTTACTTTTTGTGAAGAATATACTTGGAATGTTCATTTTAGAAAAGCTCCATATCAGTGGAATGGAAACCCTTCGGGAATTTACTAGATGAACTTACATGATCCATCTGTATTTTGTAAACAACAAATTTGTGAGGACATGCATATATGGAAGGGAAACCCTTTGGGTATTTTCACTGGATATCATTTCTAGTGAATATTGATAATCCCATATTGAGGTCAGTAAATTGTGAGAAAATGAGTACTTGAACGGAGGCTACGGAAATTCTGATTGAAAATCATTCCTGTTGATACTCGCATAGTTGTAAGTCTAAATTTCTTTCAAGTTACAAGATTTTTGGTAAACTATGTATCTGGAGAGGATTACTTGTGAGATATTACAGCAGCATAGGCGTACTACTGACCATGTCTGAACATTTACTTCATCTGCTGGAATAGCAGTGAATGTAATACTCATCTCTTAGCTTGGCGTCAGCTGACTGCATTTCGAGAGGAACAGTGGGTGTGTCCTGCCTCGTTGGTTTATTCTCTCCATTAAATTTATAGGCTTGACTGCTAATAAAACAGAGGAAGTTGCTTGAAAAAGTGCTATGTTTTCTGTTTCCTGGCAAACTGGAATGTGCAGAATTCACATATATTGTAGGGGAATCAAGGGACAAGAGAAATCTAAGAATTTTTAAACGTAGAATGAGGGATGAACAGGCTATTCCCATACACATCAAATTCCTAATGTCTGTGGATGTACAAATGTTTTGCTAGCGTGTGTGAGAGTTGTGTTTCCAATCTTTTAGTAAATTAGGAATATAGACGTGAGATATTTATCTTTTAGAAGTAGGAAGGCTGTTTATGTAGATATTTTTGCTCTTTTTGGACGAACACAATGCGACGACCTCGTTCAAGAAAAAATAATGAAAGAAATTGACGTTTGGTCGTGAAAAGGTTGTCATAATTTACAATCTACTCTGTTTACAATAAAAGCCAAGACCTAAATCTTCCAAAAAACACTATTGACCTAGCTTGTTTGAGTTGGGATTCGACCCTTTGAATATAAGGAATGCTTAGATTTCCTAATCAATTTCACCTGTAAAGCTATTAGACGGTCTGTTGCTGTAAACCTGGTAAAGCTTTGTGCCTTCTTCTTTTGATACGCGCTTGTTAGTAAGAGTGGCTCTGACTGACCCTGATCTTCTTTCCCTTTAAAAAGCCTGTTTCATCATGGCTGAAGTTGCCATCTATTTTCAAAGCTACATTCATGCTTCTCATATTTTGTTACAACATCTTGACATGACATTGTTAATGTCTTTTATGAAAACACAAGTGAAGCCACCCACCCCTGCAAAGAAAAGGAATATAGAATCATTAACTCTCAAAACGTAAAAAATACGAAGGCAATCATTCAATATGCTTAATTGTATTTTAATGATTGTCTCACATTTTAAGCTTGTAATAGCTTCTCCTTTTATGAGAGTAAATGTCAGCGAACCATGTATTTAAAGCGTATCTTGACTCCTCGAGTTTCCTTTATTGCGGAAAAAAGAATCTGTTATGCACGCACCAGTTATGAGGCTGGAGACCTGGGCAACAGAAAAGGTTGCTAGGGGTAGAGGGTAGACCAAAACAGACATAGCTGTGAGTGATACAACACGATATGAAATTTCTCGGGCTTGATGAGGGAATGGTGACGGAGAGGGCACAATGGAGGGCAATGATACATGCGGATTTTTAGTATTTGACGTTATTTGAGATATTTAATTTTTTAAAAAAATTATTTGTTCTTTTCGGATTTATTACCCCTTTTTACCAACAACTTTCTTATATATTAATACTTGGTTCACTTTTAAGGTATTCCGGACCCTTAAGTTTTACTTCAGTTTTCAAAATCGTTTTAATCTTTATTCTCAATTTAAATTCTAAGTTTTTCTAAAAGAAATCCGGACTTCGAATTTAAAACCTATAAGTTTACCTGGCTTTTGTATTATGTTTAATTCTCCTTTTGTTTTTCACTTTTTCTTTTCTATTTTCTCGCATTGAGGTGTGCGTTCACCCATGGACGGTTCCAAAGGATGATTCATGTCAGCCGACCCCAAATCATTTTGAAATTAAGGCTCTGATGTTGTTGTTGTTGTTGTTTTTGATTTTATTGATGCTTTATCTGTTGCGTATTTTTTCTTACCAGTGTAGTTAGTTACTTTATCATAGTGCCGAGTCCAGTCATTCGCACTTGTATGCACTAACTGCTTGTTTACCAGTTCAGTTGCTGTGGCGATGGCCAAGGTTGCAAATGATGTCAAGGCTGAGGATATAAAAGTTCTGTTTGTGAAGCCTCTAGTGTACTGGACTAGATTTTTCATCATTGCAACTGCCTTTTCTCATCCGCAGCTTGATGCAATAAGGTATTTAATATCCTTTAGGCTGCTTCATCCACATTGTATTCCATGATATGCCAGATCACTATGATTCAAAATGTTCTAGCCTCCATTTTAGGTATTGCTTCCTTATTGCAGGATGAAGATGGCAGATCTCGCTGAAGAGAAGTTTGGCAAAGTTCCAAATGGCAACTCAAAACCACACTCCTGGGCACTACTAGATTTCGGTAAGTTAACCAACTATTCCATTTATGGATTTTCTCCAGGAATCGCCTAGTGATACGTATACACTTCATGACCTTGAACCGGAGTTGGCTCTTTTACGATAGTGATATTTTTTGCCGGGGTGTCCTAGCTTATATGATGGGTGACACGCCTAAAACGTCGCTATTTAAGACAGCCAAATTAACAATTTATATACCACAATACGTACTAATTAATACTAATTCTAAACTAGTAGAGTGATAATATATAATTAAATAGAGCAAGTAGAACAATTGTGACAAATTAAACAAGAAGTATGTAAAAAGGGGGGTTTTGGTTTGGTTTTCAAAAGTAACAAAAACAAAGCACAATTCAAACAAGAGTAAGCAACAAGTAATTAAACAAGCAAGTTTTGAGATGGAAATTTATCAAATTTGAGAGAGACTTAATCCGACTCAATAAAGTGAGACACTTTAGTTAATAAAACCACAAAATCAATCCTTTAATTATATATTATCATCCTATTGTGAAGATAAATCTTCTAAATCTCCTTAATAATGGCCAAATGACAAGGAAATCGCACTTAATCAAATAACCCAACTTAATAATTCTACCAAGTAGAAATCACATACATTGGTCAAATTAACAAGAAGATATGAGCACTAGAGATTCAATATGGGTAATTAGACACAATGAAATCACGATTAATGCCTAATTACAAGTTAATCCTTTACTTGCTAGTTGAGCCAAGAAGAAATCACATTCATTAGCATAATAACAAGGTATTGCAAAGATGAGATTATAAGGAAATCACACTTAATAATCCCAACAACAATAAATTAAGGAACTTGATTAATTAAGCAATATGGAAATCACACTTAATTACTCAATATAAACAAGGTTTCCAAAATTCAAACAATAAACACAAAGGATTAACAATGATAATGAATATTAAAGAAAGATTAAGTAGTCTTACAACCAAAGATTACACCTTTGAGCCGGATTAAGATGAGGAGATTAGTTCTCAATTGTAGATCTAAACCCAATCAAAAAGATGATTAATTCCCAAAATTACAACTTGATTAATTAAAATTGAGCATAAGATGTCTTAACCTAGAGGAAAACATCCTATATATAGCCTAACATAACCTAATAATCATGCGCTTAACATAAGAAAAGCCCGTAATACAAAACGGCACAAACCCAGAAAACTCGCACCGTGCGAGAAGGGTCCTTGAACGCGTTTTTCAATCGTTGCTTGCTTGATCCTTGGAAGGCTTTCTCATGATGTTTCTTCAATGCTTGTTCTTCACCCTTCCTTTGATGCTTCTCTCGGTCTCTTGGCACCTCATTCTTCATTAGAAACCATGCTAAATGATAAAGCACTCGGAATTGGTCAAATGACGTAAAATTGTCAAAAACCGTTACCAAATGTTACCAAATGAGCTTCAAATGATGCCAAACAAGTGTAGAAATAGGAGCTCATCAAACACCCCACACTTAGCCCTTTGCTCGTCCCGAGCAAACTATAGTAAGTCTAATCACCGCCCGGCTAAGAAAACCGCATGGGCACTCCTAATTCCCCTCACTTCTCTCACACTTCCTTCTTATATCACCCCTCTTCTAAAACACATGGTCACTTTTCTTCAAAGCTCCAACAAGTGAGTAAGTGACCCAAAATCCTCCAAAGCTTACCTCTCTTCCCTCACTCGCCCTCCTTATGCCATCCCTCATTCTAAGATGATCCTAGTTCACCTATTCTTCATCACCAACTCTTCACCAACAACAACAACAACAACTCTCCTTATTTCTCCCCCTTATCACTCCGCTTGGTTCAACGGTCGCCATATTCATCAAGGCGACTCCTAACACATCAATTAGGCAACCTCAAATTCCTCCAACATGCTTCTCAATTCATTCATTCAAAACAACACAACTCAACATCTTCATTCACCAAGTGCATCAAGCGCTAATTAAAGATTCGGCCTCAAACACCCCCCACTTAGCCTTGATACACTTCTATCCTACCCTTCCGGCCTTCTAGAGCTCCACCACTTATGTCACCAACATCAAATGGAAGTAGTCATGTATGTGACATGATTTCAAGGCTTCAAAGAGTCGACAAGATTTTTCAATTTTTCCTAATTCTCTCATTTTGCCTAAACCGCCCTTTCGGGTTTTCGGTTTAGCTCTTTTCCTCACCTCTACTCTCGTGGCTCGCACTCTTTTTCTTCATTTTGCCCGGAGTGCCCTTTCGGGTTTTTACTCCGGCCTCGGCCACTTTCCCACTTTTGCCTAGGATGCCCTTTCGGGTTTTCATCCTAGTCGGGTTTTCTTCTTTTTTTTTTCTTTCTTTTTTTTTTTTTTTTTTTTTTGAATTGAAATACGATGCATGAATATATACATGATGTTACCAACTCATGCCCACCCCACCCTTAAATCTTCACTTTGTCCCCAAAGTGTGAGGTGAACACCCTAAACCCGCTCAAGAGTGTGAGCCGAGGCACCTCCACTTCCCCGAGGTCCTCCCCTTCTTCTTCGAAATCTTGCCATTTCGGCTCTTGTTTCATCCACTCGAGTCTCACCATAGCCTTGGTATTGGGTGGGGAATTGTTGCATGTGTTGGGCATTCATGGCCGCCACCATATCAAAAGTTGCGTTTTGGACATAACGCACTTCTTCCATATCCTCTTGGTAGTGGTGGTAGCGGTTCTCAGTGGACTCAAGGTTTGTTACACGGTTTTGTGATATCCGATTGCCATGTTTGGAAAGCCGGGTAGTTGAATTGTGGTGCCATGAAAGGATGTTGTTGTGGCGGTTCTTGTGGCATGTGAGGTGGAGTGAAGTGGGGTTCTTCAAAAGGAGCATTTGGCATTGGTTCATCAAATGGTGCATCAACATGTGGCATGTCACCATAAGTTAGAGCTCCCCCCCATTGTGGTTGCTCTTCACCTTCCTCATTGT
Source organism: Silene latifolia (assembly GCF_048544455.1). Classification (NCBI taxonomy): domain Eukaryota; kingdom Viridiplantae; phylum Streptophyta; class Magnoliopsida; order Caryophyllales; family Caryophyllaceae; genus Silene; species Silene latifolia. The sequence continues at coordinate 214,595,245 of NC_133538.1, read as the reverse complement.
CGGGTTCAACTACATCGGCTCTATCAACCCAAAGGTCCACAAACTCGTCATCGGGGGGCATGTAAAAGTCTTGGCCACTTCCCCAACCCAAGGGTGCAAGGGTGAGTTGGGGGACGGGGTAAGTACATGTAATACTTGTAGTTCTTCCCACCCATACACCAGATCACCAAGGGGGCGATTCAGTCCACAACCTCAAGCATGTTTGCTTTTGTTAAGAATTTGTAGTCCATGAGGCAACTACCCTAAGTGTCCATGCATTAGGTGGGAATGGTACACCCGTCTTTGCCACAATTATCTCAATCATACCCCCGATAAAAATGGTTCCCTTTGATTCTTTTTGTAACTCAAGGCAACCTCTCACAAACAAATCAACCCAATCCGGTATCCCCCTCCCCTCCGGGGTCATGGACCAAAGGCATTGTAGTTGGAGGTAGTTCATCTTGGTGGGTTCGGTCATGACCAAAAAGTTTGTGTTTATGTGACGGCTCAAGATGCGCAAAATGGGGTGGGGAAGGGTTGTGTTCTTTGAATTTCCGTGCCTCACATCCCCCGTTATGTTGTTCCAAAATTCACTCAATTTCTTTTTGTTAGTGGGTTCATTTATAGGGGCTTTAGTGATGTGGAGGGCCTCCCTCACTTGGTCATAAGTCATTGTGTGGACAAGTCGACATGCCCGGAACTTGATTCCCGGGGTTTTATCCCTCCCCAACTTCACTTTCTCCAAGGTGGAGAGAAATTCAAAGGTAACACCTCTCCGAGTGTAGGCGGCTTGCCCAATAATAGACTCTAGCCTGACCTTTTCTAAGAGCATTCCCAACCCGATAAGGACATTTTCATCAAGGAACTTAGTTTGTGCTACGGTTGACACCGAAGCAAACTTTTTCCAATTTTGGAGGGCTTTGTCACGGAGGCCCTCCTTTCCCGAGTACTCATTGTCATCAAAAGCCGAGGCTCCCTTGGGTCCTTGTGAGGAGGAAGCCTCGGAAGCTTTACCTTTTGCCATTCTTACACCAAATTTTCCAGAAAAGAACCAAGTTCGAAAAGGATTTTTGGTTGAGGCAAATGAACAAACACCTAGTATGCACTAAAAGAGTGATGTGCTAACTAGTTGTTTGTTGAATAAAATGCACCTCACAAGTATAGAAATTGTTTATGGGCTAAAACAACAACAATTAAACAACAAAATTTTCGATTTTCACTAAGTAAATTCGAAATTTTGGTAACTTGAAATGACAAGAATAAGAATAAGGTTTATACCTCCCTTTGATTCTTGTAATTGTTGTTGGATGATGAATACTACACAAGAAAGCTCCCAATTAGCCCTCTAATCCAATTGCAAACCCAAAAATCTTCAAAGTTGAACACGAACAAACCCTAGGCCGATTTTTCGTGACTGGTAAGGGTTGATTTGCCGCAAATTTCCTCCCAAATTGATGTTGGGTGATAAAGATTGATGAATATTGGAAGTTAAATGCTTGAATTTGATGATTTGTGAAGGATTTGAAGGGTGATTTTGAGTGGGTTAGGGTTAGGATGAAGAAAGAGAGTGAATGTTGTGAAAATTGGGGAAGAACAATAGGGAAAGTTGAAGGAAGTCGTGCTGAAAACAGGTGGAATTTGATTTTTCGCACGGTGCGAGAAATGGAATGGACCCTGAAAACTCGCACCGTGCGAGTTGCCTGCTGGACTCGGTTTTTTTGTTGCTTAATTCTTCAACTTAGCCAATTCTTTTACACATATTTCTTCCTTCCTTTCTTCACACATGCCCTTGAGTTGTTATCCTATACACTAACACACACATTAAAACATTCTAACATGCCAAAACATTAATGAAAATGCAAGTGAATTAATTTATAATGCAATAATTAAATGATGCAATTAAATTAAATATGCAAAAATGCGATGAAAACAATGAAATGCGGAAATTAAATATGTAAGGGAAGAAATATTTACAAACTTTTGCCGTTTATTTAACGTCGATGGCTCGACAAAGTTGCATCTTCATTAATTTGCATAAATTGGATCAACAAGGTGGAGTGTTCCCACTTCACCCATTTCAATTCCCTCATGATAGTGCTTTAGCCTTTGACCGTTCACTTTCAAAACTTTCCCGGACTTTAAGCATTTGATCTCGATTGCTCCATATGGGAAAACACGAACCACCTCATATGGTCCCATCCATCTAGAGCTCAATTTCCCCGAGAAAAGTCTAAGCCGATTTTGAAAGAGTAAGACTTTCTCTCCCACTTGGAACACTCTTCTTGAAATCATGTTGTCATGCCATGCTCTTGTTCTTGTCTTGTAAATGGAAGCATTCTCATAAGCATCATTTTGAATTTCTTCCAATTCTTGGAGTTGAAGTTTCCGATGAAGTCCCGCTTCACTCATTTGCAAGTTGAATGACTTGACCACCCAATAAGCCTTATGTTCAAGTTCCACGGGTAGATGACACGGTTTCCCAAAAAGTAAGCGGTAAGGTGACATCCCGATTGGTGTTTTGTAGGCCGTGCGATATGCCCACAAAGCATCATTCAACCTCAAACTCCAATCCTTGCGGTCGGGATTCTCCGTCTTTTCAAGGATAGCCTTGATCTCCCTATTAGAAACCTCGGCTTGACCGTTGGTTTGAGGGTGATAGGCGGTGGATACCTTGTGAATTACCCCATACTTTTTGAGTAGAGCTCTAATGGCTTTGTTGCAAAAATGAGTTCCACGGATTAGCCTCCACCCACTTGGAGACGTAGTCCACCGACAAAAGTATATAAATGTTACCACAAGATGCGGGAAATGGTCCCATGAAGTCAATACCCCACACATCAAATATTTCACAATAGATCATTGGAGTTTGTGGCATTTCTCCTCTTCTTGAAATGTTGCCAACTCTTTGGCATCTATCACATGTCTTCACCATAGCATGAGCATCCCGGAATAGTGTGGGCCAAAAGAAACCACTTTCCAAGACTTTCCTAGCCGTTTTCTTGGCTCCAAAATGCCCACCACAAACATATTCGTGACAAGATTTAAGAATTGGAATGACTTCGGTATCCGGGACACATCTCCTAATGATTTGGTCGGCACAAAACTTCCAAAGGTATGGGTCATCCCCCACATAATATTTAGCATCACTCTTGATCTTATCCCGTTGGGAACGAGAAAGACCCTTTGGAAACTCTTGTAAAACCAAGAAGTTGACTATATGGGCATACTATGGCTCAATGGAAGACAATGTTAGAAGTGTGTCGTCCGGAAATGAGGCTTGTATTGGTGATTCCAAGACTTCTTTAGGTTTTTCTTGCACAATTCTACTTAGGTGATCCGCCACCGTGTTAGTTGTGCCCTTCTTGTCTTTGAGCTCAATATCAAACTCACTTAAGAGTAATACCCATCGCATCAAACGGGGTTTGGACTCCTTCTTGTTCACCAATTGCCTTAAGGCGGCATGATCCGTGAAGATGATGACCACCTTGGCTCCAAGAATATAAGGTCGAAATTTCTCCAAAACAAACACTACCGCAAGGAATTCTTTCTCGGTAGTGGTATAGTTTCTTTGAGCCTCATTCATCATTGTCGACGCATATTGGATAACATGAGGCGCTCTTCCTACCCTTTGGCCAAGTACCGCGCCAAGGGCATAATTACTTGCGTCCGACATTATCTCAAATGGTTCATTCCAATTGGGAGGTTGAATTATAGGTGCCGAAATAAGTTTCTCCTTGAGCATATCAAAAGCTTCCTTGCATTCTTCACTCATGATAAATTCACAATCCTTTTAAAGTAGCTTGCATAAAGGAGCGGCAATCTTGGAGAAATCCTTGATAAAACGACGGTAGAACCCGGCATGACCTAAGAAAGATCTCACTTCACGCACATTCGTTGGATATGGCAAGGTACGAATGGTATGGACCTTGGCCTTATCAACCTCAATCCCCTTCATCAACCATGAAATGACATTTCTCATGGTTGAGAACGAGGTTGGTATCAATATATCTTTGCAAGACCCAAGTGACATGACTCAAATAATCCTCAAAAGATTGGCCATGAACGGTAAAATCGTTCATAAATACTTCAATAAAGTCCTCCACATGATCCGAAAAGATGCTCATCATGCACCTTTGGAACGTTCCCGGTGCGTTGCAAAGACCGAAAGGCATCTTTCTATAGGCAAACGTTCCAAAGAAACATGTGAAAGTTGTTTTTGTTTGGTCCTCGGGTGCAATTGGAATTTGAAAGTAACCCGAGTAGCCATCCAAAAAGCAATAAAAAGCTTTTCCCGCTAACCTCTCCAACATTTGATCCATGAAGGGAAGCGGGAAGTGATCTTTTCGTGTCACGGCATTGAGCCTACGGTAATCGATACATACTCGCCACCCATTTTGAACTCGAGTGGGAATCAAAACACCTTCATGATTCTCGACTACCGTTAGCCTGGATTTTTTTGGGACAACTTGGGTTGGACTAACCCATTGACTATCGGAGATAGGATAGATCATACCTACATTAAGGAGTTTGAGTACCTCCTTCTTCACAACATCCATCATTGGAGGGTTCAAACGCCTTTGTGGTTGGCGAACGGGTTTGGCTTCTTCCTCCACAAGAATCCGGTGCATGCATAAAGTGGGACTAATACCTTTGATGTCGGCCATTGTCCACCCAATCGCTTCCTTATGTTGCTTAAGAACTCGGATGAGAGCCTCTTCTTGCTCCCTTGAAAGCTTGCTTGAAATAATTACCGGTAAAGTTTCTTCATCTCCTAGAAAAGCATACTTCAAGTGGCTTGGTAGGGGCTTTATTTCAACAATAGGAGCCTTAACAATAAAAGGAACGGGTTTCTCCTTCGGTAGCTCTTCTAACAAAGTGAAAGAAAGGAAGCAAAAATCTTGGGCAGAGGAGAACTCGCACGGTGCGAGATTTTGGCCCTGTTTTTTCTCATCGTGCGAATTGCCTGCTGCCTCCCGGATTGCTTCCTTCTCTTTCCATTCTTCCATTGGCGGATTTTCCTCTAATTCTTGGATAGTTCCCTGCAAATTACAAGACAAAGCATACCCCATATCCTCTCCAACCATTCCATTAGTTAAAGCAACATCTAATGTGTCAATTTTACACAATTCATACACGGTTTGGACAATTGGTTCAAAAATTTCAAGAAAACACAAAGAGGAAGTCTCGGTTGGGTATTTCATTGCCTCATGTATGCTATACTCAATCTTTTGCCCTTCAAACTCCATTGTAAGACGTCCACTAGACACATCTATCTTGGTGTTGGAAGTTCTCATGAAAGGCCTACCCAACAACATGGGAGTGGAGCCTTTCTCTGGTTCCATTTCAATTACATAGAAGTCGGCGGGGAAAAGCATATCCCCCACCTTTACCAAGACATCTTCAACAATTCCCTTAGGGTAGATATTAGACCTATCGGCCAAAGAGATGACCGTACGAGTCGGTTTCAAAGGTCCTAACTTGAGAGACTCATAAAGGTAAGTGGGCAAGACATTAATAGATGCACCTAAATCAAGCATAGCATGTTGACAATCCAAGTCACCAATTTTGCAAGGGATGGTGAACATGCCCGGATCACTACATTTTTGTGGCAAACGTTTTTGAAACATTGCCGACACATGTTCACTAGCCCTTACCTTTTTCATGCTTTTTACCTGGTTGGTCCTCTTAGTAGTGCACAACTCTTTCAAAAACTTTACATGCTTGGCACACCACTAAGAAGATCAATAAGTGGAATGTTTACCTCCACTTTACGAAAGATATCGTAAAGGTTTGAAGTCTTCTTGTCAATTATCCTTGTGTCATTCAAAGCACTTGGAAATGGAGCTTGTGGCTCTTATTCCGGAAGTGGTTCATTGATCCTCACTTGTTGAGGTGTAGATGGTTCCCCATGTTCCACTACCACTTCAATTTCATCTTCAACTACATCCTCCACTTCATGAACAATAGGAGGTGGCCTTGATTTCTTAGGAGCCTTGGGTGCCTCTACCAACTCTCTACCATTCCTCAAAGAGACCGCTTTTGCTTGTTCTTTGGTGGGTGGAGGAATTGTGTGAGAAGGGAGGCTCCCTCCTTGAGTGGGTTGTGAAGTGAGTGTGTTGAGAATTTGACCAACTTGGGTCTCAAGGTTACTAATCCTAGAATCGGTGAGCCGATTTTGGTGAAGCACGGTGTTTTGGAATTCCTTGGTATTTTGTAGCAAGGCTTGACTTTCTTTTTGCAAGATTTGGCTTTCTTTTTGCATTGCCACTTGATTCATAGCAAGTGTCTTAATCATCTCTTCCAAGGAATTTTGTGATTGGTTTTGATTTTGATTCGGCTTTTTAAATGAGGAATTTGAGGATCCCTTTTGGTTTTGATTTTAGTTTCCCCCCAACCCATATTTGGATGAGATTTCCACCTTGTAAGTGTTGGAATATGGGTCAAACTTCCTAAACCCAATAGCCTTCACCGCTTCAATTGCCTCCGTTTGCAAAGATGGACACCCATCGGTGGGATGAGTTGGATCATTATAATGACTACAAAATTTCACATGAGATGCACTCTCATTCCCTTTTGCAAGTTCCTTGACCAAATTGGTAAGAAAATCAACTTTTTCCTCCATATGGTTCGAGCTTTGCCTTGAAGAAGATGCCACACTTGCCTTCCTAATTCTCCTCCCGAAATTCCTAGAACTTCCTACCAATCTTTCAATCAACTCATTTGCTTCTTGGACCGACATGTATTCAATCCCTCCTTGTGTAGCGGCTTTAATCATCCTAGCATCATCTTCAAGGAGACCACCACAAAAGTTCAAGAGTAGGTCGTGGTCGGCATACCCATGGTATGGACAACTAGCAAGAAGTTGTTTCAACCTCTCCCAATACCAATACTCATACCTCCTCCTATCCAAGCAAGTGATCTTTGAATCTCCGGGTTAAATGGAAAAAGTGGCTCACTTGAGTTCCTAGTATTGACCATAAACAATTCTACACAAGAGCACACAATAAAAAAGGTTCACACAAGTAATGAACAAGACACTAACAACAATGAACAAAGATTAACTAACACAACTATTCTAAAAACACCAACAAAAACACTAGCAAAACCGTTACCTTCCCCGACAACGGCGCCAAAATTTGACACGCCTAAAACGTCGCTATTTAAGACGGCCAAATTATTAATTTATATACCACAATACGTACTAATTAATACTAATTCTAAACTAGTAGAGTGATAATATATATAATTAAATAGAGCAAGTAGAACAATTGTGACAAATTAAACAACAAGTATGTAAAAAGGGGGTTTTGGTTTGGTTTTCAAAAGTAACAAAAACAAAGCACAATTCAAACAAGAGTAAGCAACAAGTAATTAAACAAGCAAGTTTTGAGATGGAAATTTATCAAATTTGAGAGAGACTTAATCCGACTCAATAAAGTGAGACACTTTAGTTAATAAAACCACAAAATCAATCCTTTAATTATATATTATCATCCTATTGTGAAGATAAATCTTCTAAATCTCCTTAATAATGACCAAATGACAAGGAAATCGCACTTAATCAAATAACCCAACTTATCAATTCTACCAAGTAGAAATCACATACATTGGTCAAATTAACAAGAAGATATGAGCACTAGAGATTCAATAGGGGTAATTAGACACAATGAAATCACGATTAATGCCTAATTACAAGTTAATCCTTTACTTGCTAGTTGAGCCAAGAAGAAATCACATTCATTAGCATAATAACAAGGTGTTGCAAAGATGAGATTACAAGGAAATCACACTTAATAATCCCAACAACAATAAATTAAGGAACTTGATTAATTAAGTAACATGGAAATCACACTTAATTACTTAATATAAACAAGGTTTCCAAAATTCAAACAATAAACACAAAGGATTAACAATGATAATAAATATTAAAGAAAGATTAAGTAGTCTTACAACCAAAGATTACACCTTTGAGCCGGATTAAGATGAGGAGATTAGTTCTCAATTGTAGATCTAAACCCAATAAAAAAGATGATCAATTCCCAAAATTACAACTTGATTAATTAAAATTGAACATAAGATGTCTTAACCTAGAGGAAAACATCCTATATATAGCCTAACATAACCTAATAATCATGCGCTTAACATAAGAAAAGCCCGTAATACAAAACGGCACAAACCCAGAAAACTCGCACCGTGCGAGAAGGGTCCTTGAACGCGTTTTTCAATCGTTGCTTGCTTGATCCTTGGAAGGCTTTCTCATGATGTTTCTTCAATGCTTGTTCTTCACCCTTCCTTTGATGCTTCTCTTGGTCTCTTGGCACCTCATTCTTCATTAGAAACCATGTTAAATGATAAAGCACTCGGAATTGGTCAAATGACGTTAAAATTGTCAAAACCGTTCCCAAATGTTACCAAATGAGCTTCAAATGATGCCAAACAAGTGTAGAAATAGGAGCTCATCAATGGGACGTGTTGTTTTTACCGTCAAGGAGCCACATGGACACTACGATAAAGGGGAGTGGTATTTAAACTCACGGCCTATCGTCCATAGTACCTCCATCTTAAGCAAGTGTTAAAAAACTTTGATATGATATGATGGTGATAGCATACTATAGTTATTAAATCAAGTATCCACGTGTCTCTTATTTGCTTTGGACTTTCGTGTGTGCCTATTCAGAGTATTTCCTGTTTGTATAGTGTGTGATTGATTGATAATCTCCACTAACTTTGGTTAGATTGAGGTAAGGTTACTTACCAACGTGTTAGCTCGGATCGGATATCCAGATTTGAAAATCCTGACGGCAGATATCCATATCCGATCCAAATCTTTCGGATATCCAATGTTTCGGGTATCCAAAGTAATCGGATCGGATGCGGATATCTATCGTATATCCATAAAATTGAGTTTAATACACTATCGAATTCATCGTCTTCCATGATGAGTTTCTTTTGTTTTCTTACTCCAATGATCTCGACATAAAATTTAGGTACAACTAACATAGTTTTGGTACTTTTTAATGTTATTGTATCAAATAAAAGTGTGCTATTAAAGAAGTATACTTAAAACAACGCTAAAAGTTAAAAAAATAACATGAAAAAAATGGAACGATTTTAAAATTATAGTCCAAACTACAACGTAGGATAATTCTAAACACTCTAAGTATAAGAACTACAGTCTAAACACACTCGTTTAATTAAAAAATTGGTCATAAATGGCAAGAAAAAACAGTAAATACTAGAAAAATATATTTTCGGATCGGATCGGATATCCAAACATTTTCATTCTAATATCCATACCCGATCCAAATACCAAAAGTTTCGGATCGGATATCCGATCGAAATTTCGGATATCCAAAAAATCGGATCGGATTCGGATCGGTTCGGATATCGGATTTTTTGTTCAGCCCTAGTTACTTACATATTGACCTACTAAATCCGCCAATTATTGTTTTATGGGTTTTTTTATCCTATGCCCACTAGGCATAGGATAAGAAACCCAAAAAGGAAAGAATTAAATGTATTTCTTGTAAAGAAAAATAAAAGTAATAGGGTATTGCAATTTCCCATAAAAACATCATTTAATTCTTTCCTTTTTGGATTTCTTATCCTATGCCTGGTGGGCATAGGATAGAAAAACCGTTTATGTTATTATTGTTATTGTTATTGTTATTGTTATTATTATTGTTATTGTTCCGTCTGTCATAAGTTAAAATGATCTCACATTGGTTGACAAAACTTAATTATTGGATATTGTATGATGCTCGGAGTTTTTATTTCACCCCGCCGTACCCGTGTGGACATGACCCGAGACGGATACGGACACAGGATATGAGTCGGATAGGGCAGTTGCAAAACGGGCTCTTCAATAAAAATGAAGATGGGAAAATGCATGGAAGCCATGGATAGAGTAGTGAAGGAGAGAAAAAAGAAAACATTTGTTTTTGTTTTTCACAAGAAAATTCTAAAATGGGTTTAACTTAAAATTTAGACATTAAACCAGAAAAACAATTAAACCAATATTCATAATTTTTCATGATGTAGAATTAGACACACACAGTCTTATTACCATTAATATGTATAAGGAAGGAGGTGTGTGACTAATGCTGACAGGTAGAAAAGATGGGAAGTTGCATGTGAATAGCAAACTGTTTAATCTTTTGTTTATGTTGGGTAGACTATAATTAAGTTATAACAGAGCAGCTAGTATTGCAAATATACTGTCATTATAAAATTTAGTACACAACCCTTCTTTTGGTAAATAACTGATTATATCATGCCAATGGCTAATACAGAGTGATTAACTGACATAGGAATAAAATCCTTGTTCTTTTCTTTTTGTTAATGATTTTCTATTTGTATTAACATCTCACTTGTCTACTTTGAACCTTGGTGCAAGGACCTAAAGAGTATCTAGTTCTAGGATTCCGGATATTTGATTGGACTGTGTAGTAGTCATAGTTAGCTTGAGTGTGGTTCCATAAGTGTGGACCTTCTAAACTTGCCAATGCTAGTCAAGATCTGCACTGGTTTATTATTGTTGCCTTATTTTTACTCCTTGGGGAAAAAGAAACTGATGTTAAGCCGTAATATAAGATATACTACTCTCTTATCTGCTGAAGAAAGCTAACTATACAATATTAATTGATAAGGAAGAAACTAGGTTTTTAAGAGTGCAGATGGAGATGAAATTGAATACATAATAAAGACAAAGAAGAAGGCAATCCAGGGATTATGTAGGAGAAGGCTATGAGGGGTCGAATGGACGCAACTCTTTCCTAGTGTTGTTTTCAGATGACGCATAATGAAAATTGTGTGACTAACTCCTACTGATTTCTTCACTATAAGGAAAGAAGTGAGTTGAGTTGCTAATGAGACATTTTGTTTCATTTCATCATACATGAAAAGCAAAACACAGTGAATTTTTGACTCGACTAGAAATGGAACTGGAGATGAGGGATGCTATGATGGTGAGATGGAATTTTTGCAGAAACTTGGTCAAATCATAATGAAGGTGATGCAGGAGCACTCGAAGAAAATGAAAATGAAGTCTTAATTAGTCGAAATGTAACTCACATTTCTGAAGGTTTCAAAATGGGCTCAAGTATCGTGAATATGATAGCATGGAGAAGTCAAGGTGACGGGTTGGAGTCCGTCTAAGTCAACACGCCAACCAAGGAGGGTCAAGGTCGGTGCTGATGGAGGTGTTTAAGATTATTAGTTTCTTTATTTTTGCTTTCCTAATTCTAGTCAATAAATTTAAGGTAGTGTTGTTATTTCCTTATAGTTTCTTTCCTAATCTTAGCAAGATTGTAATAAGGCAATTTGCCATAATATGGGTCGGATTTCCTAATCAGTTTAGGACAAGTTAAGGAAGTTTAGGGAAGGGAGGTCGGTTTCCTTATAGTATAAATAGGGACTTTTGTATTCAGTTTTATTCATTCAAGTTTAGAGATTAATACAAGTTTTCTTGTTGCTTATTGCTTGCGAGCTTTGAGAGTCTTATTTCTTTCTTGCGAGGGAGAGATTAGAGTGTGGTTGATCCTTGCGAGGTGAGAGTCACAAAACCCAGTCGTGTGTGAGTTCGAGTTCCTTGCGAGGGAGGAGAGTTTATTCACGTCATATCCTCTTAATTTTCGTTCAAAAACATATAAAATCAAATAAAAAGTCTAATAGTCCGCTTGCGTGTTTTACAACAAAATCGAATGCAGTCAACGTCTTCGTTTAAATCCATAAAATCGACTAGATTTTACATCAATTTGTTACCAGAGCAAGGTTATTAATTTGTTTCTTAACAAGTTAATCTTGGGAAGTAAAGATGCTTGGAGAAGCCGATTCAAAGAAGGGCACCTGGTGACGGTTCGAGGCACGATTCAAGAACAACTAGATGAGATGAAACAAGCTATGGCTAAGCTAAAGTATATGATGAAGAACCTTCCAATTGGACGAGGTAGAGAACGAAGTCCAAGTCGTAGTAGGTCTCGTGAATCATATTCTGATGATGCGGTTTCCAAGTCCAAAAAGGAGAACAAAAACGATGATGATCGAGGTCTAAAACTTGACATACCTGATTTTAATGGAGATTTGGATCCCGAAAAGTTTTTGGATTGGATTAGGCAAGCGAAACGAGTTTTCGAATACAAGGAATACGATGAGCATAAGCAATTCAAAGTAGCTATTCTAAAACTTACTAAATATGCATCGTTGTGGTATGAAAACTTGAAAAAACAGAGAAAGCGTGATAAGAAGAGCAAGATTGATACTTGGGAGAAACTTAAGAAGCACCTTATGAGGAGATTCTTACCAAGAGATTATGAGCAAGAAAATTACCTAAAATTGCAATCTTTATCACAAGAAAATCATCCGTGGCCGAGTATATTAAAGAATTCGAAAGGATGATGATTGTTTGTGACCTTGAAGAAAAGGAAGAGCTTAGAGTTGCAAGATTCATCAAGGGTCTAATACCATCACTTGCGTCCAAAGTTGAAGTTCAGATTTACAATGGATTTGACGATGTGTGTCGTTTGGCTCTAAAATTCGAAAAGCAAGACAAAACAAAGAAGTCCTATACCTATTCGAAAGGAGCAAGTTCTGGCTCGAGTTCTTATTCTAAACCAACAACGAGCAAACAAAAGGAAGTTGTGACAGAAGAAGTAAAGGACAAAGGTAAGGGTGTCGTGGAACCTAAGGGTAACTCATTAAGACGCTGTTTTAAATGCCAAGGCTATGGTCACATAGCTAATGAATGTCCGCAAAAGAGAGCACTCACCGCTCAAGAATTGCGCAACATAGTTCCAAAGATTCATTCAAACCGAATAGTCCACGAACCGTCGATATTGAGGAGGACGAAGAAGAAGGTGTAGCTTATGATGTTGATCCGTTGAGTGAAGAGGAGTGTTTGGTAATTCGTAATCTTCATGTAGAAACAACTCCTTGAAGTGAACAAAGGGAGCAAATATTTCACACTCGTTGCAAGGTACATTCTAAAATTTGCAATCTAATCATTGATAGTGGATCATGTACCAATGTTGTGTCAAAGGAGTTAGTTGATGAGCTGAAATTACAAACCAAGAATCATAATAAGCCATATAAATTGCATTGGTTGAATGGGGATAATGGAATTCAAGTAAGGAAGCAAGCATTAGTTTCTTTGAGTTTGGGACCTTATAATGATGATATTTGGTGCGACGTGATTCCTATGAGTGCGTGCCATATTCTATTGGGACGACCCTGGCAATTTGATCGAAAGGTTGAACATGATGGAAGAACTAACATATATAGTGTGACCAAGGGCAAAACAACATTCAATTTGAAGCCTTTATCGCCTAATAAAATCAAGGAGTCAAATCAAAGAAGGGGAGCTTATTTATGGAAGCTCGTGAGATTGAAGAGGTTCTAGCTCGTGGAGAACCGACCTATGTTCTTATGGTTCGTGAATTAGAAGCCAATGGTGAAGGAAGCGAAGTGAAGTTCAAGGGCTATTAAAAGAGTTTTGCGATGTATTTCCAAGAATTACTGGGTTGGATTACCTCCTTTAAGAGGTATTGAACATCAAATTGACTTAATTCCGGGAGCTCGGTTGCCAAATAAACCAGCCTATCGTTGTAATCCCGAAGAAGCAAAAGAATTACAAAGACAAGTGCAAGAGTTAATTGATAGGGGTTATGTTCAAGAAAGTTTGAGTCCTTGTGCCGTACCAGCTCTATTGGTTCCAAAGAAAGATGGGACTTGGAGGATGTGTATTGATAGTAGGGCCGTTAACAATATCACAATAAAATATCGATTTCCTATGCCGAGGTTGGATGATATGTTAGACGAGTTGAGTGGGTCACGAGTATTTTCGAAGCTTGATTTACGAAGTGGCTATCATCAAATGAGAATTCGTGAAGGTGACGAATGGAAGACAAAATTCAAGACTAAGCAAGGGTTGTATGAGTGGCTCGTTATGCCATTTGGTCTTTGCAATGCTCCTAGTTCGTTTATGAGGTTGATGAATGAAGTATTGAGGCCGTTCTTAAACAAGTTTGTTGTGGTGTATCTCGATGACATTCTTATTTATAGCAAGAGCAAAGAGGAACATATTGAACATCTCCGTGAAGTGTTTAAAATGCTACGAAAACAGAAACTATATGGCAAAATGGAGAAGTGTACATTCATGATGCCAAGCGTGGTGTTCCTAGGGTATATTGTTGGTGAGAATGGTGTAAGCATGGATCCGTCCAAAGTGGAGGCAATCAAGGCATGGCTTGGTTCCTAAATCAACAACAGAGGTTCGTAGTTTCCATGGTTTGGCTTCGTTTTATCGAAGATTTATTCAAAATTTCAATCACAATCATGGCGCCTATAACCGAGTTGACGAAGAAGGGTGAGTTTGTATGGACTCCTAGTGGAGAGAAGGCATTCGAAGAGGTAAAATCTAAACTAAGCTCCGCACTGTTTTAACACTTCCTAATTTTGACAAATTGTTCAAGTTGAGTGTGATGCGAGTGGAGTTGGGATTGGGGCGTTTTTGGTGCAAGATAAACGACCGGAGCTTACTTTAGTGAGAAGTTGGGTGGTGCGCGATTGAATTACTCGACTTATGATAAGGAGTTCTATGCAATTGTGAGAGCATTGGATCATTGGGGTCATTATTTGCGACCTAAACCATTTGTGTTACATTCGGATCATGAAGCATTGAAGCATATTCATGGACAACAGAAGTTAAATCAAAGACATGCCAAGTGGGTTGAGTTTCTACAATCTTTTACTTTCTCATCAAAGTATAAGACGAGAGCTTCTAATGTTGTTCTTTGATGCATTGTCTCGAAGACATACTTTATTGATCGAGTTAGATGCGAGAATGCTTGGGTTTGAACATATCAAAGAGCAAAAACTGATCCAGATTTTGCTAAGGAGATTATTGAGCCAACGGGGTTATATCTTTGTTCAAGACGGTTATCCTGCTCAAGGGCAATCGATTATGTATTCCCAACGGTTCAATTCGAGAGCTTTTGATTCGTGAAGCTCATGGTGGTGCAATAGCTGGACACTTTGGAGTAAACAAGACTAATGATGTTTTGAGTGAGCATTTTTATTGGCCAAAGATGAGCAAAGATGTGCAAGAGATCGTGGCTAAGTGTGTGGTGTGTCAAAAGGCAAAGAGTACGTTCAATAAGGGACTTTATACGCCCTTGCCCGTACCTACACAACCGTGGAATGAGGTAAGTATGGACTTTATACTTGGTTTACCTAGAACTCAAAGAGGAAAGGATTCAATTATGGTTGTTGTGGATCGATTTTCAAAGATGGCGCATTTCATCCCATGTCATAAAACCGATGACGCTACTAATATTCTTTGAACTTTATTACAAAGAGATTGTTCGATTACATGGTATTCCGCTTACTATTGTGTCGGATCGAGATGTTAAGTTCTTAAGCTACTTTTGGAAGACATTATGGAGATTGGTTGGAACGAAGTTGTTATTTAGTACTTCTCATCATCCACAAACAGATGGACAAACCGAGGTGACTAATAGAACTTTGGGAAGCTTGTTACGAGGTTTGGTTAGCAAGAGTACGAAAGATTGGAATGTTAAGTTAGCTCATGCCGAGTTTGCATATAACCGAACGCCGTCAATCGATGACTACGGGAAGATCACCATTCGAGATTGTTTATGGGGTGAATCCGTATCTTCCTATTGATTTGGTTCCTATACCAAAGAAAGAGGTGTTGAGTTTGAAGCAAAGGAAAGACAAGCCGCATTTTTTTTCGAGTTTGTGAGCAAGTTAAAGCACAAATCGAGAAAGCCAATGCTAGATACAAGGAGAAAGCAAATAAACATCGAAAGCAACTTGTTTTCAAAGTTGGGGATTTAGTATGGTTACACTTAAGGAAGGAACGTTTTCCATCCAAGAGGAAGAATAAGTTGATGCCAAGAGCCGATGGACCATTCAAGATACTTGAAAGCTATGGGACTAATGCCTACAAGTTAGAATTGCCAAGTGAGTATGGAGGTGTAAGTGCGACATTCAATGTTGGAGATTTGTCACCATACTTAGATGACGAAAATTTGAGGTCAAATTCTCAAAAAGAAGGGGAGAATGATGCAGGAGCACTCGAAGAAAATGAAAATGAAGTCTTAATTAGTCGAAATGTAACTCACATTTCTGAAGGTTTCAAAATGGGCTCAAGTATCGTGAATATGATAGCATGGAGAAGTCAAGGTGACGGGTTGGAGTCCGTCTAAGTCAACACGCCAACCAAGGAGGGTCAAGGTCGGTCTTTGATGGAGGTGTTTAAGATTATTAGTTTCTTTATTTTTGCTTTCCTAATTCTAGTCAATAAATTTAAGGTAGTGTTGTTATTTCCTTGTAGTTTCTTTCCTAATCTTAGCAAGATTGTAATAAGGCAATTTGCCATAATATGGGTCGAATTTCCTAATCAGTTTAGGACAAGTTAAGGAAGTTTAGGGAAGGGAGGTCGGTTTCCTTATAGTATAAATAGGGACTTTTGTATTCAGTTTTATTCATTCAAGTTTAGAGATTAATACAAGTTTTCTTGTTGCTTATTGCTTGCGAGCTTTGAGAGTCTTATTTCTTTCTTGCGAGGGAGAGATTAGAGTGTGGTTGATCCTTGCGAGGTGAGAGTCACAAAACCCAGTCGTGTGTGAGTTCGAGTTCCTTGCGAGGGAGGAGAGTTTATTCACGTCATATCCTCTTAATTTTCGTTCAAAAACATATAAAATCAAATAAAAAGTCTAATAGTCCGCTGCGTGTTTTACAACAAAATCGAACAGTCCAACGTACTGTTTAAATCCATAAAATCGACTAGATTTTACATCAGAAGGTCTGAAGGATAGAGGTGTATGGCTGATGCTATTAGGGAAAAGATGGGGAGGCAGGTAGCTAGAATGGGTGATGGTCAGTTGATTGAATTTAACGGGCGTTGGGTGTGGAGAGACGGTTTCTTGCAAAGCATAATATCATCTTCCTTCTTTAATATCTGTTGGTTTGCTTATCAACAACTAAGCAAATGGAAAACATGTCATATTGAATATGCTAAGCTTGTAGAAAATACAGAGTATATGTTGTGTCTTATACTCTTTACCACCTATCAAACATCGATTATCTGTACTACAGTTACAAGAGGATAAATAAAAAGCTATTCTTGGAATTATTTGTATGAAAAGTTGTCAACAAATGTAAAATAGGAATGCCGAATAACTCCCTAATTTCATCCCTCCAGAAAGATCAAGTGCTTGTTTCATGGAGGGGTTGGGAGGGAGACAGTTTCTCTTGTTTAACAAATGGGGTTGGAGGAAAACAGGCCTCTAAGGCAAATTAGGATCCCTCCAACATAGAAGAGATTTGAAGGAAAAACACGTACTTTATTCCCTCTCGCCTCCCTTTCCGTTCTTATTTGACTTCCCTCCCCTCTCCTCCCTTTCCCTTTTACATAGGAATGATTTGGACGAAAACTCACAACCTCCATTCCCCCTCACCTTCCCTTTCCTTCGTTTCTCTCCCCTTTATGACTCCATCCCCCTTCCTTTCCTCGTTCTCCTATATTTGCATTCAAACACATGCTGAATAAAAGTTTTTATTAGGATGAGGAAGATACCATTGTTAACATAATAACATTGGGGATCACAAGTGCAGTGCTTATTATTTCCTCCTGGGAGAAGCTTTTGAATTTATTTTTTCCTTGTTTTAAGCCGAAATATAAATGGCATCTATTATTTTGTACTTGTTTCCTCTTTACAGGTGATGTAGTTGTCCACTTATTTCTTCCCCCACAAAGAGCTTTCTACAACCTAGAGGAATTCTATGGTAATGCTACTCTCATTGACTTACCTTTCGAGGATGAAAAACCATTCCGACGGTAAAATCGGCCTTCATCATGAAGTTAAAAAGCCTGTTAGAAACGCTTGGTGGACGACCGCCAATCTGCGTTGCGGTATGGCAATGAAGTCTTCTTCCGTTTTGAAAGTTGCTGAAATGTATGTTCTCAAGCTCGTATAGTGGAATATTCAGGTCGGTTTCACCGTCAGTCTATGCTGGGGGATAGTTCTGTTGGAGATAGAAGACGGGTTGAATAGTGTTGTTGTATGATAGATTGTTCAAAGAGGCTCAAAGGGAGGCTGTGGGAGGTCAACTAGTAATGAAGTGATGTCTCTTATCTTAAAATGCCATCAAACTCAAAATAAATAGTTCATCAGCCAAAGGAGCTCTACTTCATAAGATACTGTAATTTGGTTCGAATTTTGCTCCTAACATATGAGTAATGTTTTTTTTTTTTTTGTTTTTTTTTTTTTGTGACAATCGGGTATATATGAGTAATGTTTTAAACTTACAAATATAACCTATTCTTGCTTTTATGAAATCTTATATGTTTGTCGTTCTAAATTTTAATCCCCAAGAACATGGCCTTCTAATTAGGCAGTTTTACATATTACTATATATTGAATACTAGTTTTTATGCCCGGGCGTTGCCTAGGTAATATCGTAATAGTGGCTTTTCAAAATTTATCATAGACATTTATATGTTTAATATGAAAGAGTGGAGTGTTAACAGTTTTGTTCTAAGATGCCGTATTTTTACATAATATTTGATGTTCACATTTCAAAAATAAAAGTGTATTCAATTATCCAAAACTTAATTGAAAATGTCATTTATAATGTAGGGGTCCTAAAATTGTTTGACTTCATACACCAAGTTATTAACTCATTTACAATAATAAAAGATCAAAAACATTGACTACAATGTTTTTTTTTTGGTGCGAAAGAAGGGCAACCCCCCGAAAGTTAACAACATTGACAACAATGTTACAATAGTACGGAGTATAATAATTGAGTTTTACCAAAAATTTAAACATGGAGGAAAGACTTAATTAATATAGTCTTATATAGTACGGAGTAATAATTGAGTTTTACCAAGAATTAAGTACGACAATCATATCATTATTTACCTTGGTTCGCATAAAATATTGTTGGGTGCATGCTAAATATGAATGAAATAGGCTTTCGTCTCATGCTACACCTCCTTTGATTGTATACTTTTTAGGACTTAATAGTAGGGTTAACCTTATCGTGAAGACCAAAATCTAATTGTATGTATGTAAACCTCGCTTTTTCATCAAATAGAGAAATAGAGAAATCAGATTTATCGTGACTTTTGTGCAGTTCATGTATACGATTGGAAATCCAATTTTTTTCAAATTTGAACCGAAATCGGTGCTTCATAATGCAAATTGTCCCGAGTAGTGACATCAATTACTATTATTATATTTCCAATTAATATTTCTTACTCAATGTCATTAAATTTTCAACTTTGTTTAAATTTCTAAGTAGTATTGCTTTCTTATACAATATCTTGTATTGTGTATCCGACTAAGTTCTCCAACCATAGCCAATAGGTCGTACAACTCTGAGAGTAAGAACTAAGAAGGCGTATAGTACTTGGAATACTAGGTCTCCAATACTTATAAGGATTCTTTGTAGTTTTTATTTTAGGAACGGACTATTTAATTTGTTGTAATATCATACCATATAAGATACCTTGGATTTACGTCATTTAAGTTATGTTCCCCCAAAATTCATTAAAAAATGTTAATTTTTAAGAAATTGTTAAAAAACTGAAGTTGATGTTTATTGGTGCAAAAAGTTACGTTACATTATTATCTTCTTTAATAGAGTTTGATTGAAATTTTAAACTCGGTTAAATACTCTTATACAGAATACTTATAATGCAAGCTGCAATGTAACATATACAGCTCTTATAATCACAATCTGCACCTGCACTTGAGTTTTCGATTTCTTCCTTACTGAATCAAGTTTTCTTTTTACTGAGATAATAAATTCTTACCAATCGTTTCTTAATCAAATAAAATTTAATTAAGCCTTTACTTATTAACTAATGACAATTACGAGTAATAAATAAGGAATACAACCAGAGTTCCTCTTATGCTAAAACTATCTACGAAGTGGCAAAATGTATTGTTAGTGCAACATTCAAGTGGTAAAATTGACGACTTGCAATATTTTTTCATCAAAGTTTATCAGATTATAAAACAAAGTGCCAATTAGCCAAGAAGCAATGACATGTTCTTTATTGTAGATAGTGAATTTACAGAGCAATATTCCCTCCATTAATTGGGACTGGTGAAGTATACTTGTCTTTATTATCCGTTACCATAGCTGATTGATTGTAATCAGCTATACGTGTACTTGTTCCAAAGTTGAACACATTGGAAAAGATTTTAATATGGGGCAATCAACTATGCGCAGATAACTTATCGTTGAGCAAAATAAGGAACTCGTATCAATATTATTACTCGTATTAGACACTTATTCTGCACCCTTGACCCTGATCTTGGCCACCATCCTTTCAACTTGGGCGCTTTTCTAATTTCAAGATCTTTGAGGCATGGAAATAATGATGATCCTTTGCACGCGCCAGGCGCTTTCGGCTTCATATTCACCATGTAGTCTAATATCAACAACGTATCAGGTGTAAGATATTTAAGGCGAGGCAATTTTTCAAGCAAAGTCAAGCATCACAATTCGCAACAAGTAATCTCTAATAATATTCAAAGTGATAAGTTAAAGATTAGGAAGATGAAATAATATTAAGGTATCTTCCCTCCTCAGTCATCTTGGCAATTTCTACCCAATATAACTGTCCAGCTTCAACTCCTTGAGATCATGGTGTGGCTGTATCTCTTCCGGCAACACTTCCTCTACGATTAATGTTTCTGTAGTCCCTATACAATTAAATGGTATGACATGAATCAATAACGCAAACACAATTGAAGAGTAAGAGACGACATATGGATCGGAGAAATAAAAGAAACGATGTTGTGCGTGATGATATGTAGTAGTAGTTTGCAACATCAGAGAACAGAGAGAAAAAAAGCGAATAATGAGCATGGTTTGGGTACGTAGAGAATGGAATAGTATATATACACAATTAGGTAATTGTGTTTGCTTAGGGTTTGTTTTCTCTAGAAATATTAGTTTCTTATTATTATTATTAGTAATAATAATCAAATGAGGGAGTCGGCAGATGTTTTTAATTTGCATTATCTTGTAATTAATAATTATTTATCTTTCCTATTTATATTTTTTAATACACATAATTTATTGAACAAAATTAGTAGCCAATGAAATCGCTGGAAAGTAATAGCCAATGAAATCGCTTTAAAAGTTCCTCTTTTAAGTATATATACTAGATTTAATGCCCGTGCGATGCACGGGCCTATTTGTAGTGCTCGGTCGTGTATAATCTAGTAATAAAAAAGTGTTTTCATGATCGCAACTATATGCTACTTTGTTTGCGAGGTGTTCTACCCATGTATGTGCTTCTAGTCGACTAATAACAAATCAGTTTAGATAAGAGTATCCCTTATCCTTTTCTATATTAGTTTGAGATTGTTGTTTATTAACTTAAGTGACATTTCTCTATGTCGCAACTATGGGCCACATACTAAATAATGTAGTACTTTTAAGTCGTTCTATTGAAAGGTGAATAATTTGAATTTTAGGTAAATCCTCTTTAGTTAGATGGTAGGTTTATAGTCTTTAAATTCTCACGTATAGTTGGACACTTAGAACCTTGGAGAAAATGGTCTAATTACATGTTTTCATAGATATGTTGGGACACTTAGAACGTTGGAGAAAATGGTCTAATTACATGTTTTCATAGAGAGTGAGTATGGCGTGCCTATTTTACTGTTGATCTAATCAACTGAATATTTTAGTAATGAACCATTTCATAGCATTGGTGATTATTTTTAATTATGATACCTTCGTTCTGATCTCTGCTTTAAATGGTGAATTAAAAAGGTCTGATATCATAGTTATTGCTTGTCTATCTCTTGTAAAACTTACATTTATGATGTATAATTCTTAGTTGGTTTAGATAACAAAGACAATATTAGTTCCACATTTGTATATTTTTTTTTGAAAACTTATGTTTTATCTCCTACGTGTATTTAAATTTGTTGATTATCGACTATCACAAATACTACATAATAATACATGGGAAATAAAATAAGCGAGAGGGTGACGTCGATATTGAACGTCACCCGTTATATACTGTGTACAATTTAAAGGGTATAACAATAATAAAGAGGAAAATAATCATCAAGTTACATCCATTTCTTGAAAAAATTTATACATGTATGT
This sequence comes from Silene latifolia, assembly GCF_048544455.1. Classification (NCBI taxonomy): domain Eukaryota; kingdom Viridiplantae; phylum Streptophyta; class Magnoliopsida; order Caryophyllales; family Caryophyllaceae; genus Silene; species Silene latifolia. Next base: position 214,573,102 of record NC_133538.1, on the reverse strand, counting down.
TTCTTAAAGGATATGGATACTACTATATCTAATTGGGCTTAGCTAAATTCATCAATTCAAGTTAGCTATATTTAAAAGTTCATCATCGTATTTTACAGTTCTATAGCTTTACAAATAACAATTACTACTCATTCAGATCACCGTGCAGTTTAGAAATACAAACTCATATGAGATAATTGACATATGATTGATGTGTTCGGATCCTCTGTAACACTTTTGTGTCCCATCTTGTATCTCATTGCCTTAATTTTCTAACACCTCATCCTATTATGATATCTAAATATTTATTTTAGTTGTACTCCCTCTGTCCCGGTCATTTGTTGTCCTAATCTATGTTGGGGTGTCTCAGACAATTATTGTCCTTTTGCATTTTAAGAATAAACTTGATGAGTAATTTGATCATTCACACTCAATTTGTTCCACTTGTCATTTAGTAATTGGCTTCCTCCTCTTTCCTTGGTTTTTGTGCCAAAACCAAACGACAACAATTGACTGGGATGGAGGGAGTAATATTTAATGCTTATGTGTCAAATGGAGAGATAATGAGACACAAAATGGAACATGAAAATAAGACAGTTAATACAGACTCATGGTTGATACCTACGAATTATCCTTTTCTCTTATCATATATGATATACCCTTTAACATGATAAAAATGTAAACCTATAGAGTTCGAGATTGGAAAAAGGCGAAAAATATATCTTAGAGAACTACTCACTTAAACAAATTGCATAACGACAATAACCGAACTCTAATATAAACATACCTTTAAGAATGCAATTACGCAAATAAAAAGTAATAGCGATAAATACAAAAGATATGTGTTAGAGGGCTCGGTCATTGGCGAGAAGGAACGGTAATAATAAAACATATTAATATTATTAGAACATAATTTAAGTTCTCATCAACAATACATCGGCAAAATCACATCGGAGTTAATGGTATACTGTAATTTGTAATAATACCATATATGGTGAATGAACAAATTAAGGTAGATCGATCATCAAAGTTGCGTATAATATTGTTGATTGATCACGCCTTTGTAAACCGTAGTTGCTATTTTTTCATCCTATATAACATAACAAAATAAAACAACTCATCACTAAAAAGATATAGCCTAACATCTTTTACGTAATATAAGTATATAACACTTGAGTCTTCAGAAGAAGACAAATTGTGTTATTGAAAGGAAAGCAAACCTACCATGAGTAATATTTGTGAGAAGCCTTTATATATACAAATAGACATTGAGTCCTTCTCAAATACTCCGTAGACGTTACGTGGTGGTTGTAAATTTATAATAATTACGTGAAGATTATTTGTTCAAGTAGAAGTCATGTAATATACAGAGTACTATCTTCTCTATGTTTAAAAAATATTAAAACTTGTTGTGGTTGGACTCCATGTAATCGCTAATATCATAGCGTGGGACCATGTTTTTCTATAACTTGTATTGGAATAACAATAATTATTATATAGGACAGTTTTATAGTGTAAGACGGTTTACTTGTATAAATACGTACCAATAACATTACACATAATTATTTTTACAAAATTATAAAATCGAACATCAATATCGGAGCGACCAATTATATGTGTATGCTTATTTATTTTGACATTCTTCATTGAGCATTATGATAGTGCCATTGGTATATATTTTGCGATTGTGATCAGCGTTAGCTGGCTTCCTGTGAAAACAATGTAAGTAGTATAAGTAAAACCGAACTACCAATTTTTGTATATTTTGAAAATACAATATCGCTCGATCATAATACATGTGTGTACCATGTATTAATCTATCTAAGAATATAACATTGAATTGGTCATAAGACATTTATTTGCGTGTATACGTATACGGGGTAATGCGAATATGAAAGCAAGCGGTAAATAAAAAGGTTAATCAAGATCATGAATGTAACTGATAGTGTTTGAAGTAGGTATGCGGTATGCACCATTGCACCATCAGAAAGTAAAACAAACAAACATTGGTAATAAGTAATATGCAAATTAACATGGAAGAAGTGGAACAAAGAAGAAACAAATCAAACAATACGATGGCTGTAAAAGCATTATGGTACAATCACATATATACAATTAATTAATTATATGTAATAAGGATTCTAGCAAATGTTAAACACTAATTGATGGGTTTTATTTTTGTTTTTGTGGGGAAAATTGATAACTAATTATACGTATGTAATAAGGATTCTAGCAAATATGTAGTATCCATTTGTCTTAATTTTTTGTTGAGCTTTATTATTCTTTGTTAGAGGTATTCTAGTTAAAGTTAAAACGAATGATTGAGACCGACCGAACTCCACATTAGTAAAGATTCCAATGTTATTAATGACCTAAAACGTATAGAAAGTTGTTGAGCTTTATTATGCATGCATGAAACCAAGCAAAGGTACGGTTCATCTTCTACCAAAAACACCACAATATTGCTGATACAATTGAATCCGATCATTAGCTTCATCCTGGTTTTGACCATTGCACTCTTTAATTAGCGCCATTAATAGCTCGAGTCGCAGCTCCGAAACCTTGGTTCAACATTGATCATCCAGTATCACAAGGCGGCCTTGAATGAAGTAACAACATCATCTGCGACAATTTCAGGGTCACTTAAACCGTTGAAACCAATTGATTGGACGACAGGACCGTAGTTATAGTTCCAGGTAAGTTGAAGAAGTCCTCTTCCGTAGTATTTCTTGTTGGGGTTGCAAGGGTATTGTGTAACACCCCCATACTCCGAGTGCCTTACCAGGACCACTCAGGTATGAAGACATCACCATCTCGGTTGCCCGAGGTATGATAATCAAATAGACAAAACGGAAACAACATTTATTATAAGTAATTTAATGAATAAGTACAATCCTCGAAACCAAACTGAAAGTACAATACATTATTCCAAACTATCTGTTCTCAACTCAAATGTAAATAAATACTAAACTACAAATGGAAGACTCTATCGTCATGTCGTGGCCATCCCTATCCCAAAGATCATCTCTATACTGTTCAATATCTGCTCACCATCCCCGAATGGATCACCGCAGTTTTACAAAACAACACCGGTCAAGACTAATCACACAATCAATATAGATAACAATAATAAGACAAACAGACAATTTGAACTGTCACACACACACATACACCACCAACTCCCATCATCTCCATACTTGATCCGTCCACCGGACTACCACCGATGGGGGACCGCAGCCGTTCCCACCTAAGCCCCGCTCATCGTAGTGAGCGATAACCCTGTCCATTAATGTGCACATCCCCTTCCGTGGCGGGTTCCACGAAGGGCGAAACTAGGGCGTGAAGTCACTCCCGCAAGTGACCCCACTCAGCCGAGAACGCATCTCGAGAACCATCAACAAAGAATCACAACCACAAACACAATACAATCATCATATCAAACAACTAACTACAAAGACATCACCAATATCCCATTATGGGACTAATACGAGTAGGAAATCCTACCCGAAAGCACAACACGCAGACGGTATCTACAACTGTCTCAAAACGCCTCTTCTACGAATTCTCCTCCTAACATATAACACATAAAGACTACCAATTACTTACTATTCATAAAACCCCCAAATCCTAAATTAGGGTTTGACCAAACCTAGCAAAACATTATATAAATTATATTAAAAGCTTACCCTCGACGCAAGGAATCCAACGACACGAACTACGACACGAACCGACCGTCGAACTCCGGAATTGTTAAGGATGCGATTAGGAAGATGATCGATCGCTTTCTCTCTTAAACAGGTTTTAGGTTTTGGTAAAAGTGAATTAAAACAACGACGATTATGTTTAAATACCCTAATCGCATAATTAACAAAACCCGCGAAAAACCCCCGTAAACCTGACACTCGATCGAGTACCCAAGGTACTCGATCGAGTACCCTACTACTCGATCGAGTGCCCCTACTCGATCGAGTGCCCAACAGTCGAAACTATTTTGCTTCGCCACTTACCCTTACTCGACAGAGTAAGGCCTACTCGATAGAGTACCCCAAGACTATAAATACGGAGTATTACAGTCTTCCCTCCTTAAAAGGAACTTCGTCCCCGAAGTTCAAACCACCACTAAACAAAGGTACTCCCATAAGCTTCCCGACTCGAAGGTCAAACAAAATTCAACGTAAAACATGATACTAACCCCAACCTATCCCGACAATCATACCGACACAACATATAAAAGGTGTATATAGAACTCTTAAAAACTCTCGCGATCATCTCCTACCCCCCTAAAAGAAACAAGGTTACGTCCCCGTAACCATACATACCCGATCAAAAAGGAAAGGGTAACGCTCTTTCATGATACCCTCTCGCCTCCCATGTAGCTTCCTCGGTCATGGTTAGACCAAAGGATCTTAAGCGAAACGTCTCACCACTCCCGGTCTTTCTAACCTTTCGGTCTAGGATCTGCTTAGGCACCTCCGGATATGATAAAGACTCATCCAGCTCTAAGCTCTCTGCCTCCAACACATGTGACGGGTCACTCACATACTTCCGCAAACAGTGCGATACATGAAACACATTATGCACTCTCTCCAACGCAGCCGGTAAAGCCAAACGATAAGCCACTTCCCCAACTCGCTCTAAGATCTCATAAGGCCCTATAAACTTCTGACTTAGCTTGCCTTTCTTCCCAAACCTCATAACCCCACGCATAGGAGACACTTTCAGAAGAACCTTGTCCCCAACCTAAAACTCTATGTCCCGACGATGTAGATCTGCATAACTCTTCTGTCGATCCTGGGCTGCTCTCATCCGTTCTCTGATCATCTTAATCTGTTCCACCATCTCATGTACCATCTCTGGTCCTAAAACCACTGCCTCAGCACTATCGTCCCAACAGATCGGACTCCTACATCTCCTCCCATACAAAGCCTCAAACGGTGCCATACCAATACTGGTGTGATAGCTGTTGTTGTAAGAAAACTCTATCAAGTCCAACCTCTGCTCCCAGCTACCACCAAAATCCATCACACAAGCTCGCAACATATCCTCAAGAGTCTTGATTGTTCTCTCGATCATTTCCGTCTGTTGCAGGATGAAATGCTGTACTCATCTTCAAAGCTGTTCCCAACGATTCCTGCAACTCCTTCCAAAACCTTGATATAAACCTCGCATCTCTGTCAGACACTATGTCCTTAGGGACTCCATGTAACTTAAGCACGTTCTTTCGATAGGCCATAGCCAATTGTGCCTTAGTCCATGTATCTTTCATTGGAACAAAGTGAGCTGACTTGGTCAGACGATCCACTACCACCCAAATCATATTGTTACCTTGTTGACTCTTCGGCAAACCCACAATGAAATCCATGGAAATGGATTCCCACTTCCACTCCGGCACCTCCAAAGACTGAACCTTACCTTGTGGTCTTCTCTGTTCCCCTTTAACTCTCTGGCATGTCAAACAACGGGACACAAACTCAGCTGTCTCTTTCTTCATCCCAAGCCACCAAAACGTTTTCTTCAAATCTTTGTAAAGCTTGTCTCCACCCGGATGCACTGAATATGGTGTGCAATGCGCTTCTGTCATGATTGTCTTTTTCAACTCCTCGTCATTAGGAACACACCACCTACCATCAAACCTCAAGCTACCATCTGTATGAATGGAAAACCGGACACCGTCTCTTTCTCTACTCCACTCTCCACTCCACTATCTTAGGATCCAAAGCCTGCTTATCTCGAATATCATCATAAAACTCCATGTGTACTGTCATATCACCCATAGCATCTCCTTTCTGCATCATATGAATCCCAAAGCTCGCTACCTCATCCCTCAGCCTCATCAAAGATAGAGCTGTACACAAGGAATGTACACTCTTTCTACTCAAAGCATCAGCAACAACATTGGCCTTCCCTTCATGGTAGATGATTTCCATGTCGTAATCACCAATCAGCTCCATCCACCTCCTCTGTCTCATGTTCAACTCCTTCTGCGTGAAGATGTACTTGAGACTCTTGTGATCAGAAAATACCTTAAAGATTGCTCCATAAAGGTAATGTCTCCAAATCTTGAGAGCAAACACCACTGCACCCAACTCCAGATCATGAGTAGGGTAGTTCTCCTCATAAGGCTTCAACTGCCTAGAAGCATAGGCAATCACTTTACCATTCTGCATCAACACACACCCCAACCCATTCTTCGAGGCATCTGTATAGACCTCGAAATTCTCGCTCCCTTCAGGCAATGCCAAGACAGGAGCTGTGGTCAAACGCTCCTTTAAGGTTTGGAACGCCGTCTCACAACTCTCATCCCAACGAAACCTGTTCTCTTTCCTCATCAACGCTGTCATCGGTCTAGCTATCTTGGAGAAATCTTTCACGAACCGTCTCGTAGTATCCAAAAACCCAAGAAACTCCTCACCTCAAAGAACATTCTTTGGTGCCTCCCACTTTGTCACCGCCTCAATCTTCGCCGGATCCACAACTACCCCATCTTTAGAGATCACATGCCCCGGAAAAGCAACTTTCTCCAACCAGAACTCACACTTGGACAATTTAGCATACAACTCATGATCCCTCAAAGTCTGCAACACGATCCTCAGATGCTCCTCATGCTCCTCCTTAGTCTTAGAGTAGACCAAGATGTCATCGATAAACACTACTACAAACTGATCCAAGAACTGTCTGAAGATCCTATTCATCAAATCCATAAACACTGCCGGCACATTAGACAACCCAAACGGCATCACCACATACTCATAATGGCCATACCTCGACGTGAAAGCTGTCTTTGGTATGTCCACATCTCTAATCTTCACCTGATGGTACCCCGACCTCAAATAAATCTTAGAAAAGACTGTTGCACCACTCAACGATCAAACAGTCATCTATCCTTGGCAAAGGATACTTGTTCTTTATCGTCACACGGTTCACTCTCCGGTAATCTATGCACAGCCTCAAACTCCCATCTTTCTTCTTCACGAAAAGAACTGGTGCTCCCCAAGGCGATACACTTGGTCTAATGTACCCCTTCTCTATCAAATCATCCAACTGTCTCCTAAGTTCCTCCATCTCCTTAGGACCCATACGGTACGGTGCCTTAGATATTAGCCCCGTCCCTGGCTTCAACTCAACGGTGAAATCTATCTCCCTCTTCGGTGGCAACCTTAATCTCCTCTGGAAAAACATCTGCAAACTCTCCCACCACCGGTATCTCATCAACTGCCGGGCTCTCTATCCGGTCATCTCTCACATGGCACAAGATCAAAGGACATCCCTTCCTCGATACGACTTCAAAGTGACAACAAATCAACTTAACTTTGGGTTTGACTAGAAACCCACGATAAGACACACTTACGCCCTTAGGACCTCTAAGGGACACTCTCTTTGATGACAGTCTATCTTAGCTTTATACTTTCCTAACCAATCCATCCCAACTATCATCTCAAAACCAATAAAAGGAAACTCTAGCAAGTCTACAGGGAAATCGACTTGCCCAACTATCAAAGATACATCTCTAAACAACCTCCCACACGATACGTACTCACCCGAAGGTATGAAAACTTGCTCCCTAACGACTCATATGCTCTCAAACCCAACTGTTTTTTACATGACTCGAAGACACAAACGATCGAGAAGCCCCAATCAAACAAAACAAACGTAGGAATACCATTAACAAGGAATGTACCGGTGATAACGTGCGCATCCTCCTCACCGCCTTCTTGTCCATCATGAACAACTTGCCATCGGTCTTCCGCCCACCTCCCGGACAAGATTACTTGGCGATGCGGTCGGCTTAGCACCCGACCCTTGATTGTTGTTGTTGTTTATCGGTGTCTTCGATAAGAATTATCGCCGTTGCGGTTGCCTCCACTCTGTAGCTCGACCTCCCGGTTTGGCCATGATCCACTGGTCATTTGCTCGCAAAGCTCGCGCGGTCTCGAAAGGATCCCGGTGCACTTGTGCACTCATGTCTCTTGTGGCCTACGCCACCACAACCAAAGCGAGTCACTCCCCGGCTATTGCTCACACTCCCACGACCTCGCCCAAAGGAAGTTCCAAAGACTAAACCCGGACCCGAAGAAAATCCCTTAGATTGATTGTGGTTGCCTTTCTTGAAATTAGATTGGCCACCACCCTCGCTCTCAGACTTCCTCTTCTCTCCACCTGACCTCTCCCGAGCCATCTCCACTAGTCTGTCGCTCTCCCGGCCCTCTCATACGCTTCCTTCACATCGCAAGGGAGGACTCCCACGGGTAACTTATCCATAATTTTCGTGGTTAGCCCTCTCTCAAACCTCAAAGCCGATTCTCCTCACTCAAACCCATATCCTCGGATATCTGGGATTTCTCATTGAACTCGCTGTAGTACTCACCCACGTAGACATCTCAGCCGTCATCTTAAACTTGTCGAACTCCTCTCTCAACTTACTCCTCACATGTTCTGGTACGAACTCCTTCCTCACACCCTACGAAACTCCTCCCAAGGTATAGCAGGTAACCCCTGGTTGGTATATATCTCCTTGGCACTCACTTTCACCGAATCCCACCATTTGCCACCGCCCTCCCTCGGATAGAATGCGGCCCGATCCACTCTCATCTCATCGGACAAATGAACTAAATCTAGTATGTTCTCCATCTCCCTCGGCCAACTATCAAGATGGTTAGGCTCCTCAACTCCCTTGTACTCCTTCGGGTTAAACCTCGCAATATAGAGGCCGACTTTAGCATGGTCAACCTCTCTTCTCCTCCTACTCTTATCCTTGTCCTCATTCACTCTCTTCGGGTCTCGGTAAGAGCGTCCCGGTGTTCCAACATCTTAACGATGTCATCCGTAGTCATAAGCTCCGCTCTCGCGTACAAAGCATTTCTCTTGGGCGGCATCTTGAAGCTATATAAGAAAGGGATAAACATAAACACGCGTACTAACCTCAAAACACGAAACGCGCGCCGCACGAACCTACTCGATCGAGTATCCAAACCCACTCGATCGAGTAACGGGCTACTCGATCGAGTGCCCCCATGTACTCGATCGAGTACCCAAACTTCGAAACCAAACAGACCTTCTGATCTCTAACCCACTCGATCGAGTATCTAGGCTACTCGATCGAGTGACTTCCTACTCGATCGAGTACCCCTAGTTACTCGATCGAGTGCCCCAAAACTCGATTCCGGACTCAAAATCGTTAAAAACCTACCCGATCGAGTCAGCCTCACTCGATCAAGTACCACCAATACGTAAGAGCTACCCGCATATTACGTCGTATACTAACATGCTAACTTTATAAATCACATTATATCATAACAATCATGCTATTAATTGCCACGTTGTAAAACATTCCATCATGCTATCATTTCATCAACAATGTCTATATATATAACATTACTTTTCTTTCATCTCATCAACTTCCAATTCGAACATCCAACCATCAACACATTCCATCACATTGTTACGCAAGTTACTAAGCACACACATGACTCAACACACATTTCCCCCAGGTGACCGGTTCAAAGTTGTAGGGCGATCCCCGCGACTTTAGGACGTCTCCCAAGCCTTTGCACTAGCTCCTACAACTTTTACCCCGGGTTCATTTTAATTGACTCCCTATGTTCATTAAGTTCATTGGTTACAGGTTTTGGGATCGTCGCTCGATACCATTTGTAACACCCCCATACTCCGAGTGCCTTACCAGACCACTCGGTATGAAGACATCACCATCTCGGTTGCCCGAGGTATGATAATCAAATAGACAAAACGGAAACAACATTTATTATAAGTAATTTAATGAATAAGTACAATCCTCGAAACCAAACTGAAAGTACAATACATTATTCCAAACTATCTGTTCTCAACTGAAATGTAAATAAATACTAAACTACAGCGGAAGACTCTATCGTCATGTCGTGGCCATCCCAGCTATCCCAGTATCATCTCTATACCTGTTCAATATCTGCTCACCATCCCCGAATGGATCACCGCAGGTTTTACAAAACAACACCGGGGTCAGTACTAATCACACAATCAATATAGATAACAATAATAAGACAAACAGACAGCTGAACTGTCACACACACACATACACCACCAACTCCCATCATCTCCATACTGACTGTCCACTGGACCAGCCCTGCCAGTGGGGGACCGCAGCCGTTCCCACCTAAGCCCCGCTCATCGTAGTGAGCGATAACCCTGTCCATTAATGTGCACATCCCCTTCCGTGGCGGGTTCCACGAAGGGCGAAACTAGGGCGTGAAGTCACTCCCGCAAGTGACCCCACTCAGCCGAGAACGCATCTCGAGAACCATCAACAGCAATCACAACCACAAACACAATACAATCATCATATCAAACAACTAACTACAGCACATCACCAATATCCCATTATGGGACTAATACTCGGTAGGAAATCCTACCCGGAAAGCACAACACACGACGGTATCTACAAATTGTCTCAAAACGCCTCTTCTACGAATTCTCCTCCTAACATATAACACATAAAGACTACCAATTACTTACTATTCATAAAACCCCCAAATCCTAAATTAGGGTTTGACCAAACCTAGCAAAACATTATATAAATTATATTAAAAGCTTACCCTCGACGCAAGGAATCCAACGACACGAACTACGACACGAACTGACCGTCTGAACTCCGGGAATTGTTAAGGATGCGATTAGGAAGATGACTGACTGCTTTCTCTCTTAAACAGGTTTTAGGTTTTGGTAAAAGTGAATTAAAACAACGACGATTATGTTTAAATACCCTAATCGCATAATTAACAAAACCCGCGAAAAACTCCCCGTAAACCGGACACTCGATCGAGTACCCAAGGTACTCGATTGAGTACCCACCTACTCGATCGAGTGCCCCAGCTACTCGATCGAGTGCCCAACAGGTCAGAAACTATTTTGCTTCGCCACTTACCCTTACTCGACAGAGTAAGGCCTACTCGATAGAGTACCCCCAAGACTATAAATACGGAGTATTACATATTGTGTGTTGGTGGTGTTACAATATCCATCGTTTGTTGCTGCTCCATCGTTCTCTTCTATATGGATAAATCCTATATATTCATATAACAACAAAAAAATGCTTGTAGAATTCAATTAATGACGTATGACGGTTTCTCCAGCGTTAAATCACGATTATCCTTATTCCTTACACAAAGATATTAAAAAAACCGTTCGCATACACAATACATAGCATAATATTACCTTGTAGCATTGGTTATAATCTGTTATTAGTTCTTTCCTTTTAAACTCCTTGTAAACTCCACGATAGTGCATACTCAATATATCAACATAACTGAGCTGCAAAAGAAAAATAAAGAGATCAATATATATATAAATACTATTACAATAAATTTTACTAAGAACATGCAAAAAGTGAAAAAGCAACAAAAATAAGACGGTGAAAAAAATCAGAAATTTATGATGAAAAATATCTAGAATACAAAAGAATTAAGACGTGTTATGTTAAGAAAGCATTTATTGGTGGGATGATTGATAATTTGAGATCATCATTGACTATTTATAGTAGTTGTTAACAATGAGTTTAAGGTGCAGTTGTATGCAAATTGGCAAAAGTTTAGGATAGAGTTCAAATTGGTTTTTAGTTTTTTTTTTAGTTTAGGATTTCGTATTAATTAATTTATAGCTCAATATCTTATTTCAATAATTATTAATTAGATATTACTCCGTATCTCTAATTTAATTGGTTGAAAGTCGTTCAGGAAACTTGTGGAATAAAACTCTAAGAACTCGAAATTGGACAGAATTTGAGTGCTAAAACGATTGCCAAATGCTAAGGATTGAGTATGGGGATATGACCTAAACCAAGCACAAAGCCAAGGTTTAAGACTAAGAGTTGGTTCAAGCACAAAGCAATGAACTTACTCAGCCCCTAGCACTAAGCAAAGGAGGTTCTTCTAGCACTAAGCAAAGAATTATAAGAGAGAAAACTAGGTTTTCACTTGTATTAATGTTCATTCAAATCTGAAGTTCTCAAGTATTTAGCTTGGTTTATATAGACCAAGGCTTACAATCTTGACCCTTGATTACTAAGTACATCTAAAGGTCACAAAAATAGCAGCTAACAACCAAGAAAACGGCAGCCTAGGCTATGACAAATCTGAAATGAAAAGGACATAAAGCAAAGAAAGTAAACTAATAGTCCAAACTTCCTTGTTTGTAGCTCAACTTCTTATTTATGATTATATGGACTGAAATGGGGCTTGAGGAAACCGTGTAAGAGTCCTTGCTGCAGCCATAAAGTCCCTTGAGCTTTGTTGGTTCAAAAGAGGAAGGTTGATAGCGACATAATGCACAAAAAACTAAGCTTGTTCCAGCCATGGTCCTGATTGCGCACGGTTTTAAAAGCTTGGCAAACTCTATGATAGGAACGGCTTTGGGATATAAGTTCCTACACAAAAACGTCCCAAACTCACCAAAGATTAATCCCATGCTGGAAAAAGGCACGACTTCTTAGACGGAATTCATGTTAGACCTCAATCTAGTGCAAGGTCCAAAACCGGGTGAATTGTGGCTTTTCTCGGTTTGATTTGTTTCAATCTCCCCTTCTTGAAAAGGATTTGCCCTCAAATCCTCGAGCTTATCCTCCTCAATCTCTTCATAATAAGGACTTAAATCCCCAACATTGAAAGTTCCATGGATTCCATATTCTCCGGGAAGGTTTATCTTGTATGCATTGGACCCAAACTTCTCAAGTACTTCGAATGGACCATCAGCTCTAGGCATGAGCTTATTCTTCCTTTTTCTGAAATCTTTCTTTCCTCAAGTGTATCCAAACAAGATCTCCGGGTTCAAAGCTTTTGGTTCCCTTAACACCCTTGGATTTGGCCTTGTGAGCCTCATTAGCCTTCTCAATTTGCTTCTTGACTTGTTCATGGACATGGAGCATTTGTTCAACCCTTTTCTTAGCATCATAATCAATGGTATTTCTTTTGATGGGTGCCAAATCAGTAGGCATCATAGGATTCACGCCGTATACCACCTCAAATGGAGACTTGCCCGTGGTTGTGGAAGGGGCTCGGTTGAAGGCAAACTCGGCTTGAGCTAGTTTGAGGTCCCAATCCTTCAATGATCTTGCAACCGTGCACCTAAGGATCCTCCCCAAGGTCTTGTTGGTAACTTCCGTTTGCCCATCGCCTTGAGGGTGATGGGAGGTGCTAAACAAGAGCCTTGTTTTGAGTAGCTTCCATAAGGTTCTCCAAAAATGACTCATGAACTTGGAATCCCTATCCGAGACAATGGACTTAGGAATACCATGTAGCTTGACCACTTCTTTGAAATAGAGCTCGGCCACACTAGTTGCATCTTCGGTTTTCTTGCAAGCAATGAAATGAGCCATTTTGCTAAATCTATCCACAACCACCATGATTGAATCCTTCCCTCTTTGAGTTCTTGGTAAAGCAACAATGAAATCCATGCTTATGTCTTCCCATGGCTGATTTGGAACCGGCAAAGGAGTGTAGGGGCCTGTTTGGAAATAGGATTTTGATTGTTGACAAGGAGCACACCTCTTGATCACATCTTGGACATCCCCGAGCATCTTAGGCCAATAGAATTGCTCTTGGAGTATGTCATAGGTCTTTTGAATGCCAAAGTGCCCGGCAAGACCATTGGAGTGAACTTCCCTTATCAATAAGCTTCTATAAGGTCCCCTAGGCACACACAACTTGTTCCCAAAGAATAAGAACCCATTTTGAACCAAGTATTTGCTCTTGAGCTTGATTTGGCCAGATTGAAGGAGCTCCCATTCTCCTTTAAAATCCGGATCTTCCACATATAATTCTTTCATGTACTCAAACCCAAGGACCCTTTGCTCCATGAAACTCAACATAATGAATCTCCTAGACAATGCATCAGCCACTATGTTATCTTTCCCCTCTATGTACTTGCTTGAGAAGTTGAAGGATTGTAAGAACTCCACCCATTTAGCATGCCTATGATTGAGCTTGTGTTGACCATTAATGTATTTGAGAGCCTCATGATCGTAATGTAGGACGAATGGTCGTGGTTTCAAGTAGTGACTCCAATGGGTTAAGGCTCGAACAATAGCATAGAACTCCTTATCATAAGTTGAGTAATTGAGCTTGGCACCACTCAATTTCTCACTAAAGTAAGCAATTGGCTTGTGCTCTTGAACAAGGACAGCCCCAATGCCAATGCCACTAGCATCACACTCAACTTCAAACAACTTATTGAAATTTGGCAAAGTAAGAATAGGAGACTCACAAAGCTTCTCTTTGATGATATTGAAGGATGATTCAGCCTTATCTCCCCATTTGAACTCCCCTTTCTTCATACATTCGGTTATAGGAGCCATAAGTGTGCTAAAATCTTTGATGAACCTCCTATAGAATGATGCCAACCCATGAAAACTCCTTACATCCGTGATATTCTTAGGTATAGGCCATGATTTGATTGCCTTAACCTTCTCTTGATCAACCAATATGCCACGGTCAGAAATGATAAAGCCCAAGAATTGGACTTCATTTTGCATAAAAGAACACTTCTCTAACTTGCCATACAACTTGTGTTCCCTAAGAGTTTCAAACAACACTTGCAAATGCTTGAGGTGCTCTTCCTTGGAAGGACTATAAACCAAGATATCATCAAAGTAAACAACCACAAATCTGCCCAAGTAAGGTCTAAGTACCTCGGTCATGAGCCTCATGAAGGTACTTGGTGCATTAGAAAGACCAAATGGCATGACAAGCCATTCATACAACCCATGCTTTGTTTTGAATGCGGTTTTCCACTCATCTCCTTCTTTGATTCTTACTTGGTGATAGCCTTGCCTTAAATCAATCTTTGAAAACAATTGAGCTCCACTAAGCTCATCCAAGATGTCATCAAGCCTAGGTATGGGAAACCTATACTTGATGGTAATGTTGTTGATAGCTCTACTATCCGTACACATCCTCCAAGACCCATCTTTCTTTGGCACTAATAGGGCCGGACAAAGACACGGACTAAGGGACTCTCTCACAAAGCCTTTGCTTACAAGTTCTCCAATTTGTTGTTGTAATTCTTGAGTAGCTTTAGGATCACTTCTATAGGCAGCCTTGTTTGGTAATGTAGCCCCCGGAATGAAATCAATTTGATGCTCAATGCCCCTAAGAGGAGGCAAGCCACTTGGGAGCTCATTTGGGAACACATCTTCATAGGATTGGAGGAGCTCTTGGACCTCCTTAGGAAGTGAAACATTCTGCCCAAAAACCACATCTTTTGCAATAAGAGCATATACATCTTCATCACCCTTTAACTCTTGGAGCATCTCGGCCTCATTGATCAATAATACCTCTTTTGAAGGCTCAAGCATGGATGGTGGTGTAGTATGCTTAAGGACGGGTGGAAGTGGTGTTAGAATGACCTTTCTTGAGCCAAACTTGAAGGTGTAAGTGTTGTCTCTCCCATGGTGTACCGAATCCCTATCAAACTCCCAAGGTCTCCCAAGAAGAAGATGACAAGCATCCATAGGTAGAACATCACAAAGGGCCTCATCCGAATAGTTCTTGCCAATGGAGAAGGTTACAAGGCATTGCTTATCCACTCTAACTTCTGCCCCCTTGTTAAGCCACCTTAATTTATAAGGACTAGGATGGTCTTGTGTGGGTAAAGATAGCTTTTCAATGAGAGTACTAGAGGCTACATTGGTACAACTCCCTCCATCAATGATAAGATTGCAAACTCTTCCCTTAATGGTGCACCTAGACCTAAAGATTTGTTGTCTTTGGTCCATTTCCAAGGGTTGGGGTTGGGTATGCATCACTCTCCAAGTAACCAAGCTAAGACCCGCATCCGGCATGACCACATCATCCTCTTCATGGTCCGTTCCCTCCATTTCCTCATCACACACAAGAATCTCATCATCTCCCCAATGAACCACTTCAAAGCTACTAAGGGCTCTCTTGGTTGGGCATTCTTTGGCAAAGTGACCATAACCTTGGCATTGGTAACATTTTTTGAGAGGCATGGTCTTTTTTTGTGAGGTCTCACTGCTTTTCCCTTGTCAAGTATGGTGGTTTTGTTTTGAAAGGGTGGTTCATTAATTTTGAAACTGGTTGGGGGTCTAAAGGTGGCGGTTTTGGTGGTTGGTTTGGTGGTTGTAGCCTTCCCTTTACCCATTTTCTCAACCCTTAAAGCCAAATTAACGGCTTCATCAAAGGACCATACTTGTTGCATTCTAACCCTATGAGCAATCTTAGTATCTAACCCTTCAACAAATCTAGCAATTTTCTGTTCGGGCTTCTCATTGAGTTCACATTGCAAAGTAAGTTGTTCAAAGTCTCTAAGATATGACTCAAGTGGTTGTTGGTCTTGTTTAAGTTGTGTGAGCTTAATGAAAATGTCTTGAGTGTACTCTTTAGGTATAAACTTCTCATTAAGCTTCTTTTTCAGTTTTAACCAAGACTTAATAGGTTCCTTACCATCCCTTCTTCTCTGATTTTTTAAGTTCTCATACCAAAGGGAAGCATAGCCTTTGAGTTTCAAGATTGCAACTTTAAAAGCTTTGCCATCAGAATAACCTTTAAACTCAAAGACTCTTTCAATGGTCCTAAACCAATCTAACAAATCCTCGGGGTTTAAACTACCATGAAAATCAGGAATTTCTACCTTTAAGTCTTTGTTGGGCTCTCCATGAAAGGCCTCGGCCATGGACTCCTCCGAATCAGAAAGCTCCTCCTCCTCACGGCCACCATGAGCTCGTCCTCTACCCATGAAGCCACGGCCTCTACCCCTGCCTCTAGGTGGTTGTCCTCCTCTTGGTGGTGGTGTTGGAATATTAGTCATGATAACATTGAGAGATTCTAGCAACAAATCACATTTTTCAGAAAGTTGAGTAACTTGTGTTTCGATTCCAGCAATCCTTTCTTCACTCATGGTTGTTTTTTGTGTTTTTAATGTGGTTAGGGTATAATGAACTCACAAAGAAAAGGATTTTTGTTGTTAACCAAAGCTCTGATAACCAATTTGGAATAAAACTCTAAGAACTCGAAATTGGACAGAATTTGAGTGCTAAAACGATTGCCAAATGCTAAGGATTGAGTATGGGGATATGACCTAAACCAAGCACAAAGCCAAGGTTTAAGACTAAGAGTTGGTTCAAGCACAAAGCAATGAACTTACTCAACCCCTAGCACTAAGCAAAGGAGGTTCTTCTAGCACTAAGCAAAGAATTATAAGAGAGAAAACTAGGTTTTCACTTGTATTAATGTTCATTCAAATCTGAAGTTCTCAAGTGTTTAGCTTGGTTTATATAGACCAAGGCTTACAATCTTGACCCTTGATTACTAAGTACATCTAAAGGTCACAAAAATAGCAGCTAACAACCAAGAAAACGGCAGCCTAGGCTATGACAAATCTGAAATGAAAAGGACATAAATCAAAGAAAGTAAACTAATAGTCCAAACTTCCTTGTTTGTAGCTCAACTTCTTATTTATGATTATATGGACTGAAATGGGGCTTGAGGAAACCGTGTAAGAGTCCTTGCTGCAGCCATAAAGTCCCTTGAGCTTTGTTGGTTCAAAAGAGGAAGGTTGATAGCGACATAATGCACAAAAAACTAAGCTTGTTCCAGCCATGGTCCTGATTGCGCACGGTTTTAAAAGCTTGGCAAACTCTATGATAGGAACGGCTTTGGGATATAAGTTCCTACACAAAAACGTCCCAAACTCACCAAAATATTAATCCCATGCTGGAAAAAGGCACGACTTCTTAGACGGAATTCATGTTAGACCTCAATCTAGTGCAAGGTCCAAAACCGGGTGAATTGTGGCTTTTCTCGGTTTGATTTGTTTCAACTTGAACTCTCTATAAACGCTCTAAAAAAGATTCCTTTAATAATATATATATATATATATATATATATATATATATATATATATATATATATATATATGATTGATTGATTGATATTTAACTTTATAGTATGCTTGTATGAAATACGCACAATGGTCTAAAAAGTAAAGGGATATGCTATTTTCTACATGCACATTACTAAATCCTATATAATTTTTCCCTCCTTTTTTCGATTTTACCTCTCTTTTATTATACACAAACAACACTCTTAAAAAAAGAGAGAGAGAAGACTCATGAACCACCGACCAGCTCCCCAGCCACCTCCACTAACCGCCGACATCCCCCACCCATCGACCGGTGATAGCCTGGAGAAGACTTGTTGATTTTATCAGTTTATGGGTGATTTTTATATTGTTTTTGGAAATTGGAGGGAGATGGAAACAATTGGATTTTAATTAGATTGGTGTTAGAATGCAAAAAATGAATTATGGCGTATTTGAGAATATGTCTAATTTTGAGCTTTAGCAACTCTCTTATATGACCGTCTTATACCATAGAACTGGCCAATAGGAGAAAAGTCTAAGCAAAAACATTGATATACTCCCTCCATACCAATCCAAAGATAACACTGACTTTTTTCACACTTGCCGAGACACGTTTTGCAACGTGAATATCTTTAGTTACACATATTATTAAAAATTATAAAAAATTGATATTGTTATAGCATTCATGACGATAAATCAAACATGATTTCACATGACTATATTTTGTCTTATAGATTAAAATTAATATTGAAAATTCCCTACGACCATAAATAGTGCTATTTTGGTCAATGTTACCTTTGGATTGGTATGGAGGGAGAGTTAAGTTTTTCATTTTATTTTGGTAACCTTATCTATTAGGTTAAATATGCAAGTTACTAATTTAAAATATTAGGTTATTAAAATCAATATTATCTATCAATATCTATCAATCAATCAATATCATATCAATATCTATCTATTTATCTATCTATCTATATTAATAAAGGAAGCTTTTTTTGAGCATTTATAGAGAATCCAACCTTTACGAAACTCTTAAACTAATAATGATAATTAAGAAATAAATACGATGATAATACTAAAGATAAAACTATACTTGGATATGTGAGAATTATGATGCCAGATTAGTTTCATATTTTAGTTAGAATTGGAGACCAATTCTAAACGTGCAAAGACATTAATTACCATAAGCATTCATAGCAATGCTTATCAATAACAAATAAGAAGTATTATTTATGTTATAATACAGTTTTACAACAATTACTCAATTCTTAGTTAGTACTCCGTATTCTACACCAACTCAATAACCTTAACCTATATAAAGACATGTCTAATTGTCATAGCTAGATCACAATCATTTTCCTTTTTCAGTGATTCTTTCGTTTGTGTGTGATTTATTTTTCGAGTTAGCGATATTATTTTGTGTATTTGATCCATCTCTGAGTAGATTCATCCTGTTTTATTAATCAAGTTTTTTTTTTTTTTTGCTATTTGTTTTATTTTATAGTCCAAATTTTGTTGAGACTTAACTAAGTTTTCTTCCTTCATGTGCAGGGTATCAACAAATTAACTTAAGTGTTATCAATGGTATTTTTTATATTTTTTTTGGTCTTAATTTTGCTTACATACTAATGAGTTTATCATTTTGTGTAACGTTATTTAGTTTTATTCTTAAATTTTTCCTTGCATTTGAACATTATGTCATTGATTTTTGGTCGATCGAAATACATTAGATATTACTAATAAGAGTAATACCTATCCAATTATTGACGACCATGATCTAATGGAATGAGTTCAAGATGGGATATTAGAGTTATATATAGAACTATTTCAACGCAATAGAACTTTCAAGCATAA
Source organism: Silene latifolia (assembly GCF_048544455.1). Taxonomy (NCBI): domain Eukaryota; kingdom Viridiplantae; phylum Streptophyta; class Magnoliopsida; order Caryophyllales; family Caryophyllaceae; genus Silene; species Silene latifolia. The sequence continues at coordinate 214,553,407 of NC_133538.1, read as the reverse complement.
GAGACTTATTATCAGTTTCGCTTTAAAAAACAAAAGCTTAGTTATATTCGAGGTTAAGTAAGTTTTTTGCTCCAATCGTGAATTTTGACGCTTAAGATATGTACCGCACCTATTTTTACATTTTATTTTACGCAACTTTTTTTAAGTTGGAGGAAACAAGAAAGGGTTCGAACTAAAAAGGTACATATATCAAAAAGAATTCCACTTCAAGTTTGTTTTCCATGTCGTGTGTATATTAGCACTTCCTTAATATTGTATCATTGTATGGTGCAATAATTATGTTGGTTACATCACGTAATTCTTAGTTTACACTACTTAGCTTGAACTTATTTTGAGAAGCTTTAAAGTCGGAATTGAAAACTGCGAATCGGACACATTTGCGATTATTTTGGGCAATTTTTTCCTCAGGAGAATATGAATAGCAAACAAGTTGATCACTAAGTAAAATTATACTCAATATTTCACAAGTTTATCAAGCACTTATCACACTTCTTATGGTATGTGGTGGTACTATAACGTCATATCAACCCGCGGTAGCATTCTCCTACTACTATACAAGTTTAGAGAACATAAAAAATGTTTAAAAAGTCTAAAAAAATCCAACCATCTTTTAACTACACAAACACAATGGAACATAAAATCATCTTTTAACATTCATTTCTCAAGAGGTCTATGATATAATTTAAGGATATCAATGTAAAAAAAATAATGATGTTATATAACACATTCTTACGGTTTCATAGTCAGCAACCGCATGAATCAATAAGATGCAAGGTTATAAATTAATGGTCTGATCCAATGACCTATTATAATGTACGTATTATGGATGTTTGCCCCAAAAATTTGATACTCTTAACAATACAAAATACTCAGAGTTGTACTTAACTACAAACTATTTCATATGGCATTATGTGATAAGTTAATAAGATAGACGACTGCTAAGAGTTGGACGTGAGAGCCCTAAAAGCATAAGAAATCTTTAGTGTAAAAACTTGAGAATTATCTTATGTATGTTTTATAAGACTTGAAGATCGAAGCTCCGTCCCGATTTTCACAAATTCTTATAAGAAGCACGGGGTATAGTATTTTGAGTATATCACATAATTGTAGTCCAATTTGTTACTCCATAATTTAAATATTTTTTTAGTGGTTAAAGATTTATTGACCGAATATATGTATCAATAACTAATTCACTTACACAAATTCTAATCTAAGAAACGACAAATTTTATGGACTTTTTAGCAAGATTAGTTTCCAACTTTTTTCGAAATACGGAGTACTATGGAAGAGACTAAATATTTGTGAACTACTTTATTTCAAAGATTGGAATAGTGATTGCATATCGACGACAATCAATCAATACCTATCTATCTATCTATATTATTAAAGGAAGTTTTTTTCGAGCGATATCAGAGTCTCCAACATTAGTGAATTACCTACAACTATTTAAAATTAATGTATAATTAAGTACGTAATCCATGCAACTCCGTATTATGCTCAATAGTTATCTCCCATTACATTACGTATTCTACAATTACTATCTTAATCAAACACTCAGATTAAGGATTAGGGACTCCTTATTAATGATCAGTTTAAGTTATAATAGGATTCATACTATTATTAGTATATATATACTGATTTTTAGCAGGCAAAACTCCAAATTTGAGATTCTTTTTTCGGTTTTCCTTTCTTGGAGACTTTTTTTTCCCTTTGTTTATTTACTGTGAACACAATTTTATATTAGTGTAATTCTATGTGTTAATTATTCCGTATATTGTTTATGTATAATTAAGTTCTCATAATCTTATCATCTAACGTTATAATTTTGTTGTTAGGGTGTGGAGATTACTTGAGGAGATGAATGCGGGGCGGAGAATGAGAAGATGCGGTTACATCATTGTCACTTTGTAATTTATTCCAGCCCAGTAAGTTATAGTGTGGTGATATCTTTAATTTTGGCAATCGCTAAAGTTTGTAATGTATGACAAAATTTGTCATGTATTCTTTTTAAGGGATGTGTATATATACAATTTGAATTTTGTTACTATACTAAAATTCTCTTATCCCTTATCATCGAGCTTTGCAAGGTTATCATATATTGGCATGCACGGAGATTGATCGCGACGAACAAACATTAAAATTTCCATTGCTACAAGCCTATGAGTGCCTACGAGCAACGAACCAACCCTGTTAACTTTTACTCCCTCCTATTCATTCATTTTGTCCCCCTTCTATTTTGCACAAGAATTAAGAAAATGATTTTGGACCACACAAAACACTCTATTCCACTCTATCCCACATGTAATTAAATTTGGATCACACAAAAGTTACGAAAAAGGGAAAGAGGGACAAAAATCCGACTAGCTTTTATAAGGAAAGATGGACAAAATGAATGAATAGGAGGGAGCATATTATATACGTAGAGTAAGCCTATTTGATCGTATTAAGTTACGTTTATATTTATTGTTTTATAGTTTGATGTTTTTATAGGCATTATTTTTGTCTATGGTATTAGTAGGGTGCTTATATGAAGATTAACGTAGGTTTTAGTTTTCTTTTTTTTTTTTTTTTCATCCGTATTGCATGATAATCATGCCCACTATTCTAAACACAGTGTTATATTCTTTGGATTTTGACATTTATTTGCCTTAATATATTAAAGGCAACTTAAAATTCTGATTTGGTGGTGTACTTATGTTTATTAGTTGTTCTATACATACCAAGAGCTTTGCTAAAGTATATGGTAGGTGATTTTGTTTATTTAAATTTAAGAGATGTACTTATAATGTTGGTAGTCAAAACTAAACATACTCCCTCCAAGTTTTTTCAATCTTTCCTTTTCTCTTTTGAAACTATTTTTCTATCTTCCCCTTTTCTTTTTTGATACACTTTTATTAATTCTTTATTATTCATCCTCTCTCCTAAAAAAATCAACAACTTTCACTACTTTATTCATTCTTTATTATTTTTTCTCTCCACAACTCACATTATTTTATCCATTTTTTTTATTTTTTTTCTTATTTTTAATGCAAAAAACAAAGGGAAAGACTCATAACACGAATTGGAGAAAGTATATAGTTGTTAGTATGTACTATTATAATACATATAAAAACCTTCTATCTAGAGATTAATAATCTACATTATTTTTTTTTCTTTTCTAGAGATTCTTTTTTTTCTTTATATATAGAAAACGTAATGAGATGAGTAATTTTGTCAATTTAAATCTGAAATTCGCATTGAACCTCTTTCTAGATATAAGTAGACATTGTAATGGTTATTTTATAACTTGACTATTCAACTGTAGTTTAAGAGATGGAGTATTACAAATGGTCCGTGCATTGCAACGGGCATTAAATCTAGTATATATATACTTAAAAAAGGAACTTTTGAAGCGATTTCATTGGCTATTACTTTGGAGCGATTTCATTGGCTCGTGTTTTGTAAACTACCATCAAAATTTTAAAATAGTATAAATAAAAGATAGAGTTTATACCAATAGAATGGTAAACAATTGACTGACTTTTTGTGCGATATCATTGGCTACAACTTAAAGATAAATATAAGTTAATTGTAAAGAAATAAAAAAAATAATGTAAATTACAGTAACTTAATGAAGGTTGAAGGCTGAATGACAACTATAATCCTATTATATATAATACAAGCAACTATATATGAGGAAGGAAGGTGCCCTAGATTCATTTATTGCGGATCACCATCTTAATTTTGCAATTCTGCATGTTTGAGCATTGTATTATGTGGTTATTGGATTAGATATCTAATTTTGGTTACTTGTCATTATCAATGATGGTATATTCATCGATTTCACATATGTAGATACCCAGTATCTGCACCTTCCAAAAACCACCCGATGATGATCGGACTATAACGTGTTTTTGATATGCGTGCGTGGATTGGCTATACATGAGACGGTTTAATGCACTACTCGAATATGAAAAATGATTTCAAAAGTTTTCTAACTTCATTTACATTAAAATGACCCTAATTAGAGTCAAAACCGTCTTCGGACCCAAAACCGACGCAGAAACCCGCAACTCGAGTCAACCCAAATCTCGAATGTCAAAAATAATGCCATGAATGTCTTCATCATGTCATTTCCATTAAAATGACCCTATTTAGAGTCTAAACCGACACCGAGCCAAAAACCGACTCGAAATTCAAATCCCGACTCACACGGGTCAAACCCGAGTCAAATACACAAAATACCTACCTCAAATATCACCTAAGAGGAAGTTTACATGGCTAAGCAAAGCTCAAAGACCTCAAATCACAACCAACAAAACATTGGTTAGAACAAATGCAAAATCGAAATTTGCGAAAGGGACAGTACAGCCCATTGAGTCACAGGGTGGCTCGCGCCTCAATGGGGTGTCTGCTTAGCCTCTAAGCAAACACAACCGACATACCATCCCACATTTCTCTATAAATACTCACCATCACACACCATAAACTTAACGCGAGCGTCCGCCCCCTCACATCTCCCTTAAACTTCTATACTCGACTTCCTAAGTCACAAAATCGACACGTGTTGACGACCTACCGATCGTAAACACAAACCTTACACATATTGTTTGGTACCGTCGCCGTGCATTCGACCGACCCATTCGACCAACTCAACTAATCAATTAACATGTTTTAATTAACATGCTTTCTACTCATTTTCAAAACAAAATCCTTTTTTAAGGCACTCTTTTTAAACTTCTTTGATCGCGATTAGTCACAACGAGAAAACCGTCTCTAAAGTCGTCTACTTCGCAAACATCAATACACGTAAGTTTGAGGGTGTAAATATCTCATTTATTTCATGTCTTTACTGTTTTCATAACTTTATGAACATGAACAATGCATAACACGGTTCAAATATAGGTTAGACGAGTCAAAACTGAGTTTTGGCCTGAGACAGAAGCTCCTTGTTATGCAAGGGAGCTCGCGCCTCTTGTGGGTCTCGGGTCAGACTCATCCGTATTTGAGTTCGTCTTTCCTTCAAAACTTTCTTTTATTCTTACTTCTTTCCTTTTACGGTTTTTACCATTTCAAATGTTTTAATTCATTTTTATGATAAACATATTTTGACCATTACAAAAATCATCCTTGGTTCTTTATACCAGGACGGTTTATTCCGTGACTCGATGATATTATTGGTTAATTACATTTTAATGGGTATTTTAACACCCTTTTCTTTTATTTACCATTTTTCTCATTGTTTACAATTGTAAACATATTAGTCATAATTCATAATCATCCTTGGATCTTTATACCATGTCGGTTTAATCCGAGTAAGATGACAAACTTGACTAATTACAAATAATTGAACTTAACATAATTAGTTCAAATCAAACATTTTCCTTTACCATTTTATTATGCTTTTCAAACATGCAAATCCGACAACGAATATTACTAACATAATAGTAATTATTCCGAGTCATGGAAATCATATTTGCAAATCTTTCATCATAAATACGGTTTTAAACAACCTTTTCAAAAACCAAGAGACGCCCCCTTGGGTCGGCTCATGGCTCGTGCCCCAAGGGACCGCCTGTCTTCACATTTCAAAACCAGGGCAGAGCTCCTTCCATCGCCAATAGGCTCGCGCCCCAATGGGGCTGCCTGGCGGCGTTCTGCCTCATTTTTATCACTTGTCTAGGACGATCCCGATTACGGTTAATCCGAATACATGACGGATCAGATTGACAAACTTACGTTTTTACACTTTGTCATTTAACATCCTTTTTCAAATAAATGGATCGTGTTAAGCATCATAATCCGAACTTGGTAAATGGATGTTTAATTTCCGTTTTCACATACATATCAATCTAAATCCAACTTTGACATCTTATACTTGATATTTGGATAAACAAACCGACTTAGAAAGCTCACATGTTAGGTTAAGCACTTAGATGCGCATTCATGCATTTTAACCGTTCTATCAACTTTTGCACTTAAACAACCACGATTGATCAGTAGAGGCCGCTAACGCGGGAGGGATTGGGTGTCCGATTAAAGGGTTTCCCAATACGTACCCTCACCCCTTACTCATAACCTTTGGATAGTGGATGGCCTTATCCAGGGCGCACGAGAGTCATTTTAGGCATAGAATGCTAAAAGGGGGACGAGTCCTTATCTTTAGTACCTATGTCAAACACCGCTTTTTGCCTTGGTTGACCTAGGTATAAAGTGGAATTCGAGCGGGTTCCAGGCATCCCACAAATGCTTGGTGGCGACTCCGAACATCTCTACATCGTTTCGCGGCCCTTGCCGAGACGATACCGACCGATCCGAAGCGATCCGGTCGAAAGCATTTTACGCCGCCGAGCGTGGCTTTCAAGAGACCTCTGCATGTCCACAGATTGGCCTGGCGTGCAGGTGGCCCGTGACCGCGGACCGGCTTGCGGCCCAAATCCGCAGACCGAGACGTGGCCCATGTCCACATTTTGGCGACTCCGCTGGGGAAAACTAGGACACTTGTGTCTTTGTGATTCTTAGAGGTGAAACTCGAACGAGGTCGTGGTTAAAGTGCATTAATTGATATTACGGTCATAAGTCGGGTTCCTTGTCCGGACCCACAACCTAACCCTTTTCGATCAATTGGCTCGTCTCGTCGGCGTGAGTTTTCTCATCCCCGCGTTTCGAACCCCGATTGAGGCAAGCATGCCGTTGACGTTACACATTTCTGTTTCGTCAAAGATCTTTCATCACTTTCGAGCACGAGGCTAGGGCACTCTCCTTACACATTTTGTTTGGATTGGTATCCCTCTCGCAAATCGGGGTTTGATTGCTTGGTGTGTAACCCACCCTTTTAAGCCAAAACCCGTGTCAGCATTATGCATAATATAATGAAACTGTGAGTGCTTATGTGCTATATGATCATAAGTCCTTCCGTGTCATTTTCAAACTTTCAAAAACACCTTTTTATGCCGTTATAATGGCCGTTTCAAACCTCGGTCTTTCGCCGACCATTGCACGCCTTTCTAGGCCGTCGTAATGGCGATTTTCAAACCCGGTTTTGGATAACCATTTTAACACGCCTTTCTAGGCCGTCGTAATGACGATTTTCAAACCCGGTTTTGTATAACCATTTCAACACGCCTTTTTAGGCCGTCGTAATGACGATTTTTCAAACCCGGTTTTAATAACCATCTCAACACGCCTTTCTAAGCCGTCGTAATGACGATTTTCAAACCCGGTTTTTTTACAACCATTTCAAAGCACCTTTTTATGCCGTTATAATGGCTATTTCAAAACCCGGTATTTACACCCGTTTCAAATGCACCTTTTCATGCCGTCATAATGACGATTTCAAAACTTTGGTTTCACAAACCATTGCAAAATCCCCTTTTACGTCGTCATAATGGCCGTTTTAAACCTCGGTCCCTCGCCGACTGTTGCATTCTCAAATAGCCCTTTTATGCCGTCATAATGACGAATTCTACCCTCGAATTTTCAAAATTCGAAATCAATTTTCAAACAAAAACGTTTTTCAAACCGTCGTAATGACGATTTCAACCCGTGCAACTTTTCGAATTTCAAATCTCGTCTTTGAAATCAATTTTGGCTTTTCTAAGCCGTCGTAATAACGGTTTCAATTCTCACACTTTTCGATTTGCATGCCGCCTTTCAAAGGTTAAAACGGTTTTCTAATCCGTCGTAATGACGAATTCAATCCTCACAATTTCCAATTTCAAATCTTTGAAAACAAATTTAACCGTTTTCAAATTTCTAATCCTATTTCAAATGTTTGAAAACAAATCTAATCGTTTTCACATTTCAATTCAAAATCAAATCTTTGAAAACGAATTTAACCGTTTTCAGATTTCAAATCAAAACTCAAATCATTTGAGAACAAATTTAACCGTTTTCAAATTTCAAATCAAAACTCAATCTTTGAAAACAAATTTAACCGTTTTCAGTTTTCAACCAAATTTCAAATCTTTGAAAACAAATATAACCTTTTTCTAATTTCAAATTCAAAATCAAATCTTTGAAAACCAATTTAACCGTTTTCAAATTTCAATCCAATTTCAAGTTATTTGAAAACAAATCTGACCGTTTCCAAATTTCCAACCTAATTTTAAATCTTTTGAAAGCAAACTTAACCGTTTTCATGGCCATTGTGATGACGATTCCAAACTTTTTGATTCTCGATTTTCTAATCCGTGATTCGGAATTTCAAAAACCGTCTTTGGAAACACCACTTTGTTTTCAGAGCCGCCGCAATTTCAACTCAAACTGTCTTTTGAAAAGAAACCTAACACAACTCTTCAACTGATCGACTTTCGGAGATCCCTACTCTTCGGAAATCGTCCATAAAGTGACAAATGAATCTTTTTGAAAATCTCTATTTTCGAAAACTTCAGTCCACCTTTCCGATTCAGCCTCGAGTCGATTAGAGTCCAGTCGATTTCAAGTCAAGTCGTCTAGATAACATCGAGTCTCCGCCGACATTAGTACCTACCTTCTGGTCTAGGTCGTGTCGCCTAATTGTCGAGACATCTCCAATTATGGCGTTAGGAGAGTCAAAACCTCTCGGATACTAAACCCGTCTTTCCCCTACATTACGGGTCAAAGGTCAAGCATGTGTACATGTCTCGTCCAATGGCGTCACGCCATCAACGCACATCGAAACTAAGTCAGAAGTCGTCTGTCTAGGCATCACTATGCCAAAGTTGACACTGTCTAGGCATCACTATGCCAAAGTCGACACTCGAGTCTAAGTTCGATGTCATGCACCAAGAGTTCAAACACAAGAGGTCATTCACGATATTTAATGAACTCATAACTTAGTCACACCGTTGCGTCTTCACGACGTATTTGTCTTTTATACATACGTGTCGTACTTGCCTTTGTTTGTGCGATTCCTTGCCAAAACAAGTTATAACGCCTATCGTTATGTCAAATAGGAATCCCTTGGGTGCCATCGATCGCCATCCAGAAACTCAAGAAGCTGATCAATCTGCATCCGCCATGACTTCCGATGAAATCAACAACATGGTCCTTCGACTCCTAGCTACCATGGAAAACTTGAGCGCTCGTCTCTCCCAAGTTGAGGAAAAAATGATAACCGGGAATTCTCTCTCTTCTGGTATTGATCAAAGGGTTAAGCTCCTTGAAAGCCGGCTACTGGCCAACGACCAAACCAAAACCAGACGACCTCATCGGTCCTTCCCTGATTTGGGTATGTCTTATGCCACAGCCTTGGAAAGGCTAATCTCACAAGGAAAACTCAAACCAATTGGTCCAACTCCAGACCCTCTTCCAAGCAAGCGAGGACGTAGATGGGACGGAAAACTGTTTTGCCAATATCACCAAGGTCGCGGACATGACACTGAAATGTGTCTCCCTCTAAAAGGCGTTATCCTTGGTATGATTGAAAGGGGCGTGTTACCATTACCTCCCTCAGCAAATAACAAAAACAACCCTCCAGAAAACCCTATTGGACACAGTGGGGAATCTTCTCTGGACTACTCTCACCCCAGTCCTCCTGACGATGAGGAAATTCATGCAATTGATGAGGATGGCATACAAAGCGGTATAATGATGCTTTTCGTCTCCATCAACAACATATTCTCAAAGCTGCAAGTGGCTATCGATGATTTGAACACTCGGGTAGCTAATTTGGAGAAGAGGTTTGGTAGTACTGAAAATGAACCTGACCACCATGGAGAAAACCAACCCTCCGTTCACCAACCAACAGCTGTTGAAAATGAGGAGTCATCCGATGGTTCCCACATCCACGAACCTACCGACAAAGAAATCACCTCACCAAAATCCCTTTCAAAATGTCAAGCAACATCCCAAAAACTTCCCATTGACAACAACCCAATCCTGCTTCCGCCCAGGATTGACAAAAACAAAAACAAAACTCACAAAAACATGCCAAGAAACACCAATGTGGGAACCACGGGAAAACATCAAAGGGTATTCACAGATCTGGGAATAACATATGGCACCGCTCTGGAGATACTTGCTTCAGAAGGAATGCTCCAACCCATTGGCCCGACTCCGGACAAACCCGAACACAAAAGAGCTCGATTCTGGGATGGTAAGGCTTATTGCCAATACCATCAAGGCAAGGGCCATGACACCGAAACCTGTTTCAAACTCAAGCATGCCATTCAAGATATGATTGAAGCTGGCAAAATCATAATTGCACCTCTCAGTCAGGACAATCCTCCCGAGTATCTCAAGTCAAACAGCAAGGTTGAACGTTCTCAAAGGACATTCACCAACCTCAACACAACCTATGCCGAAGCTCTTCAAAAGCTCATAAATGAAGGGAAGCTACAACCAATCGGGCCCACTCCGGACCTGTCTGAATGCAAGAAATCTCTTTTTTGGGACGGCAATGCCTATTGCCAATATCATCGAGGAAATGGTCATGACACTGAAACATGCTTCAAACTGAAACATGTTATTCAAGATATGATCGACAACCATGAACTGACAACTTCATCCCTATGCCCAACCAAGTGATGAAGACAACCCTAATGAACATCTCTTTCTGCAAGGAGATGAAAGCCTCATGGACTATTGTCCTCATATCATTCCCAACAACGAGAGTGAAGTGCTCAAGTGGGTCAATGCTCAAGATCGAACATTCAAGCCGCTGGATGCTGCGGACGAGACCTTCGAGAAGGAACATGATGATTAGGAGTCCGTATCTACGATTGAGTCTGAGTCTGAGTCTTAGGCTTTCTCATATTTATCCTAGTGTCTGTCCTTTTATTCCTAAGTGACAAACTGGGGGCTGTCCCCATGAGTCACATGTATTCATCGAGTCTGTGCTAACCTCTTATTTATCTAAATAAAAGCACAATTTCCATCTATCATATATTATCCTCTTTACCATTTCCCGTTGACAACGAGAATTGATTTGAGAATTGATTTAAAACGAACAATATGTTCCAATTCAACGTGAGTACACTCGAGTGACGTTCCGTACCGAGTAAGCAAAGGACCCGAAACTCCGTGTCCGTTCTCTTTACCTATTCCATGTCTGGAAATAGAAACCTTTCATTAGCACCCAATTTAGAACGAGCTTCTATCAACGGGATCCTATGACGAACCCAGATAAGAAACCAGAACATCTCCCTGTTCATGATCAATGACGGAAGGCAAGCCCATTCCCCACAAAAACATCCCATCACCAAATTTCAACCTCTCACTCACGGGTACATCCCCATCCGCACCTTTACCTGCCTCGAACGAAGGACGGCAAAGAACCAATGCATCCAAGCCAAAGCTAAATCAAAAACCAAAACCAAAAGGTCGAAAGCCATTAGGCCAATCTCCAAACCAAAGCCAAAACGAAAGGCCAAAATCAAAGGCCCGAGCCAATAGCCATTCCCTCAAAGCCAAAGCGAAAGGCTAAAATCAAAGGCCCAAGCCAATAGCCATTCCCTCAAAGCCAAAGCGAAAGGCCAAAATCAAAGGCCCAAGCCAATAACCATTCACCCAAAGCCAAAGCCAAAGCTTAAGGCCAAAATCAAAGGCCCAAGACAATAGCCATTCACCCAAATTCAAAGTGAAAGGCCAAAGTCAAAGGCCCAAGCCAATATCCATTCGCCCAAAGCCAAAATTCAAGGCCAAAGCAAAAACCAAAGCCGAAATCAATTCGCTCAAAGCAAAAAACCAAAGCCAAAGGCTACTCACCCAACGTCAAGGCTAACACTCAAGCCAAAATCAAAACAAAACAAGATTGAAACCCTTTTCCTAAAAAGGCCAAAATCCAAAGAAAGCATCCAACCACACAAAACCCAAGACCAACAAGTCCAAAGCCCAGGACCAACAAGTCCAAAACACCAAGTCCAGGACCAACAAGTCCAAAGCCCAGGACCAACAAGTCCAAAACACCAAGTCCAGGACCAATAAGTCCAAAGCCCAGGATCAACAAGTCCAAAACACCAAGTCCAGGACCAAAACGTCCAAAGCCCAGGACCAACAAGTCCAAAACTCCAAATCCAGGACCGACAAGTCCAAAGCCCAGGACCAACAAGTCCAACCACACAAAGTCCAGGACAAACAAGTCCAAAGCCCAGGACCAACAAGTCCAAAACACCAAGTCCAGGACCAACAAGTCCAAAGTCCAGGACCAACAAGTCCAAAACACCAAGTCCAGGACCAACAAGTGCAAAGCCCAGGACCAACAAGTCCAAAACACCAAGTCCAGGACCAAAACGTCCAAAGCCCAGGACCAACAAGTCCAAAACACCAAATCCAGGACCAACAAGTCCAAAGCCCAGGACCAACAAATCCAACCACATAAAATCCAGGACCAACAAGTCCAAAACCCAGGACCAACAAGTCCAACGACACAAAGTCCAGGACCAACAAGTCCAAAGCCCAAGACCCATGAGTCAACCACACAAAGTCCAGGACCAACAAGTCCAAAGCCCAAGACCCATGAGTCCAACATACCAAGTCCAGGACCAACAAGTCCAAAGCCTGGACCAACGAGTCCAACACATCAAACCCCGGACCGATAAGTCAAAAACACCAAACGCTAAAACCTCAACCAAAACTGCTTCACCCCTAAGTCCTTCTAGAGATTGTTGCAGGGAGACCTATCTAGGCTTCTGAGGATTCCCCCTCAAGCTCGTAATATCACACCTTAACCTTTAAGGTCCAGACATGGAAATCTGTTCCCATGTTATTTACCAACCATTTCGTGCTCAGGCCACATAAAGCCGGAGACCCCATTCCGCACCACACTACAAGCCGTTACCCTTCGGCCTAAACACCACAAAATTCTTGCTCCAGATTTTTATCTGTTAAGCAAACCCATTATTACCAAGCTCCACATTCCCTAATGTTGAAGCCATTTTTCACCACAATCCCCACGGAGTCCTCGAATGCTATGCTATCGAGAACGGGACATACCTAATCTACCCTTAGAGTCCACTTTTTAGTGTGCTCAAATGATAAGGAACATTTTCACAAATTACACCTCTTCGATTCATGATCAAGAGGTATTTATCTCCAATCAACCTTCGAGTCACCAAACGAAATTTTCCGTCGTGACGCTCAACTACAGATTTTTATCTGTCAAATAAACCATTATTACCAAGCTCCACATTCCATAATGTCGAAGCCATTTTCACCCTGACCCAGATACGGAGTCCTCGAATGCTTTGCTACCGAGAACGGAACATACCCAATCTACCCTTAGGGTCCACTTTTTAGTGTGCTCACATGATAAGGAACATTTTCAAAAATTAAACCTCTTCGATTCATGATCAAGGAGGAATTATCTCAAATCAATTTTTCGAGTCACCAAACGGCGTTTACCGTCGTGACCCTCACACTGAAGGTCCTAACATCTCGCTTAGGCACACACAGCTCAGAACTACAATCTGGTTTGATTTCACTTCACGTGAATACGTAGGCAGTCCTTCAAGGACACAACCATACACCTCAACATCACTTCAAGGTCCTAACAACTCACTTAGGCACACATGCAGAACTACGATCTGGTTTGATTTCGCAAACACGCGAATACGTAGGCAGTCCTATTACAAGGGCACAACCACACCCCCACACACATTCAATTTTCAAACCTTCAATTTGCAACCCATTGCACACACACAAATTTCGAACTACGATCTGGTTTGATTTCGCACACACGCGAATACGTAGGCAGTCCCCCAACAAGGACACAACCGCACACCCATTTCAATCTCAACCATCACCATCAATCTTCAAAAGTAGCCCACCCAGCTGCAAATATTAATCTTATACCTATTTACTGGGGGCTTCTTCCTTAAGATGTCGCCCATTCCTTGTTTTTCAAGTTCCCACCTTCTCACTCTGGGGGCTTCTCTTTCGAGACGTCACCCATCCTTTACCTTCAAACATTTTTCGAGTCTCAACTACAGTCCAAAATAAAACCGCCCATAGCCTAGGGCTCGGTTCGGACGATGACAAGGTCTTGGTTCCGCTCTCCGAATCATCATACCTCGAGAAGGGATCTCAAACAAGCAAACGGAGGCAAAGGTGTCTGGCGAAGATAATCAATTCTTATTCCCCAGCCGAGCGGATCTTCTACTCCAGGGATTTGATGCGCGTTGACACCCTTTCTTGGCTAGGAGTTGCACTTACATGTGCAAAGTCTATCAGAGTCACCCCCGTGTCGTGTCAATACCGACTTTATATCACGTTCACGACCGTCCATTTGTCAGTCTGTCAGTATGCGTCTGTGTGAGTCCGTGTCCCAACGGCCACGTGTCTCCAATCTATCAAATCACGGATCTACGAGTGGCAAGACTCGTCTTCAAGCTTCACAACATTCAAAACTTCTATCTCCCTTCGCGTGAGATAATATATGCTAGTTGCTTATATGCTAATTGCTCACATGCTTAAGTGCTTATATGCTTGCGTGCCTACATGCGTGTCTATGCGACTGCAGATTTGTGTGGCCACTAACCATGCAGATAATCTTGAGAAGACAAACTCACACCAATTGAGTACTGGGTTCTTCCCAACAAACGGCGACCCATCAAGTCCAAGGGCTTTAACCCCGTCGATTACATGGCATACGCTAACTTCCAGCGAGCAGCAACTCATATCCCCGGCGAGTCCTGAGAAGTTTCTAACTCCTCAGCGAGTGCCGATCATCAAATGGATGTCACACATGCTATTTCCCACAGTCGATCTTTCGACCACCATGGCTGGCGAGCCTTTGTCCGCAAACAAGATACAACTCAAAGATGTATCCCGAAGATGCCTCGGGTACGACTCCTTTTCACAAGCTGGCGAGCCTTTGTTCGCAAACAAGATACAACTCAAGGACGTATCCTGAAGATGCCTCAGGTACGACTCCTTTTCACAAGCAGGCGAGCCTTTGTCCTCAAACAAGGAACAACTCAAGGACGTATCCCGAAGATGCCTCGGGTACGACTCCTTATCACAGCTGGCGATCCTTTGCACGCACAAGAGATACGACTCAAGGACATATCCCGAAGATGCCTCAGGTATGACTCCTTCCTATGGCTGGCGAGCCTCAAAACGCACCACCTTCAACACCGGCTGGCGAGCCTTTGCGCGCAAATGATTGAAGGACGTATCCCGAAGATGCCTCAGGTATGAATCCTTCTTATGGCTGGCAAGCCTTTATACGTAGTCTAATGGACTTTAAACGACCCCAATCGGAAGTCGACAGACTCTAAAATGTTCCCGACGGCAGGTCCTTGACTCGAATCCTCGAGTCACCTCGACGTCGCCCTTCCCGACGGCAGGTCCTTGGCTCAAACCTTTTTGAGTCGCCTCGATGTCGCAATGGTCTTCAGGTTGTAATCTTCGATTGACCTGGAGATCATACTTTGACTTTTGCCCTGTCCAAGCCTCAGTCAAAGTGGGGGCTCTGTAGATACCCAGTATCTGCTCTTTCCAAAAACCACCCGATGATGATCGGACTATAACGTGATTTTGATATGCGTGCATGGATTGGCTATACATGAGACGGTTTAATGCACTACTCAAATATGAAAAATGATTTAAAAAGTTTTCTAACTTCATTTGCATTAAAATGACCCTAATTAGAGTCAAAACCGTCTTCGGACCCAAAACCGACTCAGAAACCCGCAACTCGAGTCAGCCTGAGCCAACCCGAGTCAACCCAAATCTCGAATGTCAGAAATAATGCCATGAATGTCTTCATCATGTCATTTCCATTAAAATGACCCTATTTAGAGTCTAAACAGACACCTAGCCAAAAACCGACTCGAAATTCAAATCCCGACTCACACGGGTAAAACCCGAGTCAAAGACACAAAATACCTACCCCAAATATCACCTAAGAAGAAGTTTACATGGCTAAGCAAACCTCAAAGACCACAAATCACAACCAACAAAACATTGGTTAGAACAAATGCAAAATCCAAATTTGCGAAAGAGACAGTACAGCCCATTGAGTCACAGGGTGGCTCGCGCCTCAATGGGGTGTCTGCTTAGCCTCTAAGCAAACACAACCGACCTACCATCCCACATTTCTCTATAAATACCCACCATCACACACCATAAACTTCGCGCGAGCGTCCGCCCCCTCACATCTCCCTTAAACTTCTATACTCGACTTCCTAAGTCACAAAATCGACACGTGTTTACGACCTACTCTTTTTCAACTTCTTTGATCGCGATTAGTCACAACGAGAAAACCGTCTCTAAAGTCGTCTACTTCGCAAACATCAATACACGTAAGTTTGAGGGTGTAAATATCTCATTTATTTCATGTCTTTACTGTTTTCATAACTTTATGAACATGAACAATGCATAACACGGTTCAAATATAGGTTAGACGAGTCAAAACTGAGTTTTGGCCTGAGACAGAAGCTCCTTGCTATGCAAGGGAGCTCGCGCCTCTTGTGGGTCTCGGGTCAGACTCATTCGTGTTTGAGTTCGTCTTTCCTTCAAAACTTTCTTTTATTCTTACTTCTTTCCTTTTACGGTTTTTACCATTTCAAATGTTTTAATTCATTTTTATGATAAACATATTTTGACCATTACAAAAATCATCCTTGGTTCTTTATACCAGGACGGTTTATTCCGTGACTCGATGATATTATTGGTTAATTACATTTTAATGGGTATTTTAACACCCTTTTCTTTTATTTACCATTTTTCTCATTGTAAACATATTAGTAATAATTCATAATCATCCTTGGTTCTTTATACCATGTCGGTTTAATCCGAGTAAGATGACAAACTTGACTAATTACAAATAATTGAACTTAACATAATTAGTTCAAATCAAACATTTTCCTTTACCATTTTATTATGCTTTTCAAACATGCAAATCCGACAACGAATATTACTAACATAATAGTAATTATTCCGAGTCATGGAAATCATATTTGCAAATCTTTCATCATAAATACGGTTTTAAACAACCTTTTCAAAAACCAAGAGACGCCCCCTTGGGTCGGCTCATGGCTCACGCCCCAAGGGACCGCCTGTCTTCACATTTCAAAACCAGGGCAGAGCTCCTTCCATCGCCAATAGGCTCGCGCCCCAATGGGGCTGCCTGGCGGCGTTCTGCCTCATTTTTATCACTTGTCTAGGACGATCCCGATTACGGTTAATCCGAATACATGACGGATCAGATTGACAAACTTACGTTTTTACACTTTGTCATTTAACATCCTTTTTCAAATAAATGGATCGTGTTAAGCATCATAATCCAAACTTGGTAAATGGATGTTTAATTTCCGTTTTCACATACATATCAATCTAAATCCAACTTTGACATCTTATACTTGATATTTGGATAAACAAACCGACTTAGAAAGCTCACATGTTAGGTTAAGCTCTTAGATGCGCATTCATGCATTTTAACCGTTCTATCAACTTTTGCACTTAAACAACCACGATCGATCAGTAGAGGCCGCTAACGCGGGAGGGATTGGGTGTCCGATTAAAGGGTTTCCCAATACGTACCCTCACCCCTTACTCATAACCTTTGGATAGTGGATGGCCTTATCCAGGGCGCACGAGAGTCATTTTAGGCATAGAATGCTAAAAGGGGGACGAGTCCTTATCTTTAGTACCTATGTCAAACACCGCTTTTTGCCTTGGTTGACCTAGGTATAAAGTGGAATTCGAGCGGGTTCCAGGCATCCCACAAATGCTTGGTGGCGACTCTGAACATCTCTACATCGTTTCGCGGCCCTTGCCGAGACGATACCGACCGATCTGAAGCGATCCGGTCGAAAGCATTTTACGCCGCCGAGCGTGGCTTTCAAGAGACCTCTGCATGTCCATAGATTGGCCTGGCGTGCAGGTGGCCCGTGACCGCGGACCGGCTTGCGGCCCAAATCCGCAGACCGAGACGTGGCCCATGTCCACATCATAACTTATTAGTATCGAGTTTTTCAACTGTACATTATGTTTTTAGTTTAATTTGATGAGCTTATGTAATTGTTTCGAATTTACAGGTTGAATTCATCTCTTGGCTCGTGACAGACATATTATTAAGATCGTATGATGAAATAGCTTAAGTAAAATCTAGAATGGGATATTTGCATGGCTCAAGCATATTTCTATTAGTCATGACAAATTGACAATTGTCTGTCAACTGTTTCTAATAATTTCTGTTCAACATGGCGAAAGCCAAATGACAAAGCATTCTCTCGCTTTTCCGTATGATATAATAATTTGGATATTTGTAATGCTATTAATTAACCCATTGATAATTCAACTAATCTTACATGGTTGTTCGAGTAGTGTCGTTCTCCTAGACTCCTAATGACAGTAAAGTTTCTTATTCTATTTGAATTCTACTAGAGTAAATTAGGCCATATATATACACAGTAGAAACATCGTGTATTGAGCTATATGTCCCGCTCTTAGAGTGTTAGAGCTATTAAAACATAGGAGTATACATGTAGTGAAGATTTTTTTTTAAAGTTTCAATTAATTACTCCCACTTTTGATTAATATACAGAATACTTTACATATGAATGAAAAGTGTGTGGATTCATTTGAATGGAGGGAGTAATAAATAAAACTCCGTACAATTATACATGTTTTAGATTTGTTTAGGATATGCAAACCCATGTTGTCATAGAGCTAGCCAACAGTACGGGTCAGTCCGGTCCAGCCAAGGCCCGACCCCCAGCCAGCCACTTCACACAACCCGCTCAACCCGCCCCTTTACCATCCCGACCCGCCCTTCCCCTGCCTAGTCCGGTTCCATTTTTCTAGCCCAGCCCGCCCTGACCCGTCTATTTTAGGAAAAAAATAATTTAGGTTAAGCCCGCCAGCCTAGCCCGTCCCCAGCCCACCTCGGGCCCATACGCGAGTCAAGCTTGTCCCAGCCCGCCCCTTCCCGGGTCTCAGCAGAATAGTTCGGCCCGCCCCGGCCTGAGTACGGGTCTATTCTCCGTGAGAATTGTAATTATTGATTAGGAATTACTAAAGTAGTGTATATAGCCGGTTTCAATGAGAAATCATTTTTAGATTAATGGCTTACGTGATCCTTATGTAAGTGGATATACATGTAGAAATTCACAGTTCAAGTATAGAGGACTAGACTACAAAAATAAGAGGTAGAGCTTTATAGTTTGTCTTTTATTAGTGCAAGTTTTAGCGAAATTTGAAGAGTTCAATTATCATCACACAATAGACTCTTTTTCCAATTCTTTTCAGGAGTTCATAAGATTGAATGACCATTTTTCCTCTGGCACATCTCAAATTTGAAGACTGGATAAAATATCATAGATGAAAAAAAAGTTAAGACCAACCATTCGAGAATAAGTTAAATATTTCGAAATCATTGTTTTGATAAATGTACTTATATTGCTTTTATAAATTAAATAATAAATTAGTATGAAAACATATAATCTAAAATAAACGAGTATAATAGCCAGTCACCTATTCGAAAAAAAATTGAAATAAATATTTAGGTATACAACTAATGTAGGTCTCTTCTTCGCTTAAATCTCAGAGACATACAATTTAACATCTGTTACGCTTCTAAAATACAACGTTTGATATATACATGGATCATCCATCATATATCATCATCCATCATATATTTCAACTAAAATAAACTGAACTAAACCAAACTTAATTTAATAGAGCTGAACTATACTGGACCGAACTTAATGGATCTGACTCGAGTAAAAGTTAATTTGAGACAAGATCTGAGACAAGATCAAAACAGAACTAAATGAATCTGAACCGAATGAATCTAAACTGAACCAAACTGAAATGAGTCGAAATTAAGTCCAAAAGAACATAGGCTAATATCACCACTGGTTCGAAAAAACATATAGCCGCTAAAAAAGGCCATCTAAGACACTAACCACGTGATACTACTTCAGAGCCACTGTACGAAACTACCCGGGCAACGCCCGGGCATGAAATCTAGTATCTATATTGATAAAGGAAGTTTTTTTTCGAGCGATTACAGAGAGTCCAACTTTCTCAAATTACTTCCGAGCAAAAAAGATAAAAAAAAATTAGTTGGTGTTTCTATAGCAATGGAATTTCATGGCTGCAATATGTCTATCTATTAAATAACAATAATAAATAGTAAGAGGAGTTTTAAAAGACTTCAAACATGTATTTAATGTTACATACAAAAGAGATTATACCTACCTAAAAATCGTGAAACCCCCTTTACTCTCTTAGCTTTTTGATTGTTTCTTACATTGTTTATATATATCATATTGTAGCCGTAAATGGATTATACATCTGATGTACTACCACCAGTTTTATAGTTCCTGAGCATTATAATAAAATTTTTGAGTTTTGTTTTAAAAATTATGAGTTTTACTATAAAGTTTTTGAGTTTATTCATTAAAACATTAAGCTCAAAATTTACAATAAAACTCAAAAACATTACATACAAACTTAGTTAAATGTGAGTTTTGACGGAAAAAAAATTAAAATCTAACTTAAATTTTAATAAGCTCAGAAAAAATACACATATGCTCAAAAACAAATCAAGTTTGAGGTAATAAGCTCAAAAAAAAATACACATATGCTCAAAAATAAGTAAAATCTGAGGTAATACATCCGATGTATGTTCCTTTTTCTCCATATTGTAGATGTGTAAATTGTTATGCTAATCATTATATTATTAAAGTGTTTCTTAACCAATTATATGACCTTTCAAATATACTAATAGTACAATTTTGATGAAATTTCAGGTACAATCTTAAGATGAGTGTATGTATCCCATGGTTTTATAATTCACGAGTGGAACAAATCTTCACACAATTCGATTGGAAATGGTAAGTTTCAACATCCGTATTGCTTTTAAGATTTTTTTAACATATAGGATCTACTCGCTAATTGTATACTCAAGTCAAATTATTTTTTTCGACTATTGATCAGAGATTCTGATTTTTTTTGTAAAAAATTTGTCTCAGTGTTACAAATACTCTGAAAATATCTATGTTATTTGATAAAAAAAAATTATCCATATTTTCGGAGAATAGTTTTTTTCGGTTGATAAAGTAATCTGGCAACCCTACGAGTTCTAATTATATTACAAATTGTATAATACGGTCTTACACAAATGATAACTCCGTTATCAACTTCAATTTTTGTACCTAAAACCCTTCTCGTTATCCTAATTTTGATCTAATTATATGCAAAATTCTCTTTATTCTATCACGTTTGCATTTGCTAGGTATTTGAAGTATTTCACGTATTTCTAGGCTATATGGGATATCAAGTAAAGGGTGGAGCCGATTGAAAGTGAAGAGTTGAAGCCTTGAAACCTCTATGAAGCCACTTGGGTGTGTCCACTTCAGTCAAGGTACAACTCAAGGGCGTAGGATGCATCTTTTTCACTATCGTCGGTGTATTAGAATGAGCCTAGTTGTAAACACTTCAGTCAAGGTGTAACTCAAGGTCGTAGGGTGTAAAAATATGGCTTTCATGGGCATATCTCACATTCCGGGTATAAGTGCCCTCCATCCGGCGTAAAGAGGGGCGGCCGGCGTTCGCTACACCGGATGGACCCGTGAATTGGGCTTTTATCAGTCTTTTCACTCTTGCATTTGTTCTCTTTGAGCCCTTTGTATAAATAGAACAACCTTAGACCTACTTTGAACATCTTACATTCTCCAAGTTTGAATTTTGCTAATTAGTTTACTAATCTTTCCCTAATTAGAACAAGTTCTTCAATAATTATATCATTATTAGTGCTAGAAATTGAGTTGTAAGAAGATTGAAGATTTCTCCTTTCTTATTTCAATCCAAGTTCCTTTATTTGCTATTAAGTTGGTATAATTTCTCTTCCTAATTTCATTTGTTTACATTTGCTTTTCTCTTAAGTTTTGTTTAGTTGTTTATGTGGGAAATATCGGTATACTTCCTTTAAGAAATTACGGATTATAACGAAATTATGATTGTGAAACTAGTCATAAAAGAAATAGCATAAACAAAATAGAGGGATTAAGAAATAACCTTCGGTTCTAGCTAATATGGCCTATGAACAATATCCCAATGATATTCTCCTATCAGTTGCGCCCAAGATGATACGAGATATGCCTTTGTTCTTGCTAGAATCGATCCCCAAAATTGCAAAATTAATTTTTAGGGTTTTGTGAATGATGAGAGAATTAGGGTAAAATTAGGTTAAGAAAAATGGTCTCCCTTCACTCTCTTAAACCGTGAAAGAGGAGTGAATTAGGGTATAATTTTCTTTCCTCTTTTTCGTCCCATATAACCGAAATAATAAGGAGGATTATCTCCTTATTTTCGGTTTTTCCTCCTACCAAAATAAGATGATTAAATCTTCTCATTTTTGGTAGTTTACAAAATGTATATAAAGTGTATAAGTTATAAATTGTCATTTAATTCATTCCGTATTAATAAGTCTACACACAATAGCTTGCAGTCGATTTATTAATATCGGTCTGTAATAATTTATTATGACAATATCGTATAATATATACTTTAACTATAAATATCGCATATTTATAATTAGCTAATTAAATATAACCGGTTATATTTAATTACGAATTAACATCTTAATTCGTTTTAGCTAACATTATATACATTAATTAAATATAACTTATTATATTCAATTTACGAATTGACAGTTAATTCGTCTCAGCTAATATTATTTAATTAAATTAAATAATCGTCTCATTAACATATTGACTAACTGTTTAGTCAATTATATGAACTAACCTTTTAGTCATATAAGGCATCAATGTGATTACATTTCCATAATCACATCTCTCAAACACATCCTTTAGGTGTGACTTTTAGGGACCAGTTGATCACCGCCATCAGTATGATAATAACGTCAAACTTTCTAGCAAGCCAACCGTTATTAGGTAATCGTTAATCAACTGATAAAATATGATGTATACCCTTGTGAACCTATAAGAGATTTATAATGTTATCACACTAATTTGTGGAGGACACAAGCTCCAACAAACTCCCACTTGTCCTCACAAGTGTATGTGCGATAACCGATTCTCATATCCTAAAATTTCTCCCACTCAATGTAAAACAATTTGCGAAATCTGTATTCACAAAGGTCGTATTTTACAAGTGATCTATATCAAGAGTGGTTTCCCCGACTAGAGAGTAACTTAACTGATAAACGAATCATCATTCGAGCATGGCCATGCATTTCAGTTACAACTCCTCGAGTGGCCCTGAGAAATAACTATACCTTAGAAAGGTTGGATATTTTCTTCAACTAGAATCCTGCAGATATAAGCACAGTATGAAATGACCCAGAAAAAATCTACTTAGTCTCCTGTTACGGCAGACCATGAGAAAGAAACCAAAGTCACCCAAAAACTGCCTTAATCTCAAGAGACAGTCGATAGTCAAAAGAATCGACTCTATGAACACAATGGACGTCCAATCCACGACCTGGCACCGAATGTTTTTAAACATTTAGGACTCCATTACGTTGTCACAAAAATAATTGTCCTACAAGGTATCGTTATAAGCCGTATTTGTGATCGATCAGCCAACTGATTGACTTATGGCTCGTTGAACCCACCATCAATCGACTGCACAATATAATAGCCAGAGTTATCAGCTCATTAAGGCGATTACGAACCAAAACAAATATAATGTAATTGAGTTCACTTTGTGGCATTCAATGTTGTTAGTACAATCCACATGAAAAACAAAATATTATAATAAAACGATGAAGTTATAAATAGTATATGAAAAAGATAATGTATCGAATCCATAATCAACTACTGCAACTCAGGAACACGTTTAATTCCCATGGAAATAACGTGCCCTTCATAATTATCATAATTCAACGGTTTAGTGAGAGGATCCGCGATGTTATCATCCGAAGCTATCTTGTCAATCACTATCTCTTCTTGCTCAACGTAATCACGGATCAGGTGAGCTTTCTGATGTACATGTCTAGATTTGTTGCTAGACTTAGGCTCCTTAGCCTGGAAGATGGCACCTCTATTGTCACAATATATGGTGATCGGGTCATTCGAACTAGGAACTATCGTAAGTCCTTGTAAGAATTGACGCATCTATATAGCTTCCTTTGCTGCTTCCGAAGAGGCATAGTACTCGGATCCAGTGGTACAATCTGCTACAACATCCTGTTTGGAACTCTTCCAGCTGACCGCAGCACCACTAAGAGTAAAGACGAACCCGGATTGAGATTTTGAATCATCTCGATCCGTTTGGAAGCTAGCATCTGCGTAACCGATTGCGCATAGCTTAGTATCTCCTCTATAAGTCAATACCCTATCCTTAGTCCTCCGTAGGTACTTAAGGATGTTTTTAACAGCTATCCAGTGCGTTTCACCTGGATTCTTTTGGTACCGACTCGTCATACTCAATGCATATGCCACGTCTGGACGTGTGCATATCATGGCATACATAATTGATCCTATTGCAGATGCATAAGGAACACGACTCATGCGCTCAATTCCTTCAGGCGTCGTGGGTAACTGAGACTTGCTCAACTGCATCCCAGACGTCATTGAAAGCTTCCCCTTCTTGGAGTTGGTCATGCTGAACCTTTCAAGAATCTTATCCAAATAAGACTCCTGACTCAGTGATAACGTCCGTCGTGATCTATCTCGGGTAGATACGGATTCCCAATATACATTGTGCCTCACCCAGATCTTTCATCTGGAAATGGTTTTTCAACAATCCTTTAACCGAAGATAAGAGAGGAATGTCATTCCCAATCAAGAGTATGTCATCGACATACAATATCAAGAAAACAATCTTGCTCCCACTCGACTTGATATATAAGCAAGGTTCCTCGACCGATCGAGTGAAACCATACTATTTTATCACCTGGTCGAAGCGATGATTCCAACTCCGAGAAGCTTGCTTAAGTCCATAAATGGAACGCTTAAACTTGCACACTTTCTTAGGATTCTCAGGATCTAGGAAACCTTCGGGTTGCACCATGTACAACTCCTCCTCCAAATAACCGTTTAAGAAGGCGGTTTTCACATCCATTTGCCAAATTTCATAGTCATGAAAAGTGGCAATCGCTAAAATAATCCGAATGGAATGCAGCATAAGTACGGGTGCAAAAATTTCATCATAATGCAAACCATGCACTTGAGTGAAACCTTTTGCTACTAGTCGTGCTTTTAAGGTATCTGGTTGCCCGTCTACAGAACGCTTTATTTTATAAAGCCATTTTCACTATAGAGGTTTTACCTTATTAGGTAAATCAACTAGATCCCATACGTCATTCTCATACATGGAGTCCATCTCGGATTACATGGCTTCAAGCCATAGTTTTGAGTCAGAACAGGTCATGGAACCTTTATAGGTAGCGGGTTCATTACTCTCTAGGAGCAAAACGTCACTCTCCTCGACCATACCAATATATCTGTCCGGAGGATTAGAGACTCTAACCGACCTCCTAGGTTCTTGAGGAATGTTAACCGTATCATCAGTTGGAGGAACAACTTCATCCATCTGTTCCTCGGTTGTTAGTTCTTGAATATCCGACAGCTCGAAGGTTCTATTACTTGTCTTGTTCTCGAGAAATTCTTTCTCTAAGAACGTCGCACTAGCCGCAACAAAAACTCGATGTTCGGTAGGCGAATAGAAGTAATGACCAAACGTTCCTTTTGGATAACCAATAAAGTATATCTTGACCGATCGCGGGCCGAGCTTATCCTCGTGTCTCCACTTGGTATAAGCCTCGCAGCCCCAAACCCGAATAAAGGACAAGTTAGGGACCGTTCTCTTCCACATTTCATATGGAGTCTTGTCGACAGCTTTAGTCGGACTTCGGTTAAGTATAAGAGCAGTTGACAAAAGAGGAAAACCCCATATTGAATCAGGCACTACCGTGTGACTCATCATGGATCGAACCATATCAAGTAAGGTTCGATTTCTCCGTTCGGACACACCATTTAATTGAGGTGTTCCAGGTGGAGTTAACTGTAAAACGATTCCACAGTCTTTAAGGTGTTGATCAAACTCATTTGAAAGATATTCGCCACCCCGATCTGAACGGAGTGCTTTAGCCTTTCTACCCAGTTGGTTCTCAACCTTGTTCTGGTATTCCTTGAATTTCTCAAAGGACTCACTTTTATGCTTCATCAAGTAGACATATCCGTATCTACTCAAATCGTCCGTGAAAGTGATAAAATATCTATAGCCATCTCTAGCGGTAATTGACATAGGTCCACAAACATCAGTATGTATGAGTCCTAATAGGTCACTAGCGCGCATTCCAACACCTTTGAAGGAAATTCGTGTCATTTTGCCGATAAGACATGATTCACACGAGCCAAATGTAGAAGAATCGAATGCGGGAATAGTCTCATTATCGACGAGTTTCTTTACACGTTTTTCATTTATGTGTCCCATTCGACAATGCCATAGATAGGTTTGATCTTTGTCACCAACCTTTAATTTCTTATTATTCACGTGTAATATTTTCGTGGTTTGATCTAAGATGTAAATTCCATTCATGGAAACTGCTTTGCCATAAATCATTTCATTGAAAGAGAAAATACAGCTATTATCTTTTATTAAAAATGAAAAACCGTCCTTGTCAAGTACGGAAAAGGAAATAATGTTCTTAGACAAACTGGGTATATAGTAACAGTTATATAAAAATAATTCAAAATAACTAGGGAGTTGGATTACGTATGTTCCCTTCGAGACTGCAGCAACTCTAGCTCCATTCCCGACTCGCAGGTCCACATCACCCTTTCTGAGAGGTGTGATGTTTTTTAGGCCCTGCAAATGATTACACAGATGAGAACCACAACCAGTATCAAGTACCCAAGTTCCAAAACTTGTATGGTTAATCTCAATCATATGAATATAAGATGACATACCAACAGGAACGACGCGGCCTGCTTTGATGTCCTCACGGTACACGGGAGAGTTCCTCCTCCAATGTCCAGTCTTGTGACAATGGTGGCACTCAATGTCACCGCCCTTGCTCTTTGCCTTGCCCTGTGAGCCACTAGTCTCACCAGGCCCACTCTTACCGTTTCCCGGCTTCTTAAACTTTGGCTTACCTACAGTTAGGTCACCTGGAGCTTTGCCCTTACCTTTATTCTTGCTGGAAATCATGAGAACATCCTACTTCATGCTTCCACTCAATTTTATATCCTTCTCGGTCTGTACGAGAAGTGAGTGTAGCTCATGAGGACTTTTCTTCAAGTCATTCATGTAGTAATTTGCCCTGAAAAGGGCAAAACCATCATGAAGTGAATGAAGCATTTGGTCAATGACTATGCTCTCACTGATTTTGCAATCAAGTGCCTCCAATTTCTCGACATTCTCAATCATGTTAAGAATGTGTGGGCTAACCGGTTGGCCCTTTTGGAGTTTCGCATCAAAGAAGCGACAGGTATGCTCATAAGTAACGATTCTCGGTGCTTTTGAGAACTCATTAGTGAGCGTGGTGAAAATCTTGTTTGCACCTTGGGCAATGAAGCGTCTCTGCAAATTGGTTTCCATTGCAAAGATGAGTACGTTGTTTATCGCACCCGCTTCCATGACGAAATCACTATAAACAAGTGACTCGTTAACTCCTGCATTGGGGCCTGGGTTTACCGGTATTGGCTCAGTTAAGTACTTGAGCTTACCCTCAGCAATGGCAGCATTCCGTAGTGCTGCCTCCCAGTCCGCAAAGTTGGACCCATCATTCTTCAGTCGTGTGAACTGATTTATGTTGTCCATAAAAACTTTAAGCCAGGACTCGCGTCCAAGTGTGGCACTTGGCATTGGGATTTCGTTATTTCCACCATTTGTTGTAACAAAGATTATCAAAATAAACGTATTCTACACTGCGAAAAGAAGAATAAAAATAATAAGCATATGCATCGTTATGATTTAAGTCTTAATGCAAAACTGTTATAAGCGAAGACTCAAGCATTTATACAATTGACCTCCCTCAAGAATTATATAAATGATCCCAAGACTCAATTATCTGTAAATTGATAAGCCAACCTTTTAGCTAATTCTACTCATTAGAATTCTTGGTCGATAAATTTAGAAATTCTATCTTTAGTCCATCATAATCACGAGAAACTCTTTGGACTATAATGTTGAGATAAACTAAGTCAACACAAACTACTTACCCAATGTTGAAGGGGTCATATTATGCCTACCGACGAAGAAGGGATTCATAGTTGTTTGTCCTTATAAAGACTAGTCTCAATTTCCGTTTTAGAGGAAGATCCCATCATCTTTATTTTAATTCATTTTAAGTATCTAGCATGAGTGAATGAATAAACTAAGATGATGGCTTAAACTGTGTGACATCTGTATGTCTATGAAAACTAACATACAATCTATATGAGTCAATTTTCATGCATTTTAGTAGGTGGTTTGGTTTTAGGCGGAAAATGATGCACTAACTAGCATGTGAATGAAAAGCAATAAGAACGGTAAAACGTAAAAAACAAAATAAAGTCCTAGTGTGGCCTATCTACCAAAAAGAACATTAAATACAATTTTGGAATCCATCATTGGACCCGAGAAGCTTGTCTTGATGTTCCATCTTGGTCCATGTAGCGGGAGTGAGCTCCAATCTCCATCTTTAGTCTTCTCAAAAATTAAAATTTAAAATTGCATAATAAACCTATTTACATTCTAATTTCAAAACCGTAATAAATAAAGAAAACCAAACGGAGATACGAGATCTCAAATTACATTAAAAATTATGTTTCCATCATTACGAAAACATAATTTAACTAAGTCCACACTAGGTATTACAAATTATAACCGATTGCAAAAATACGTAAATAAATCCATTCAACGATTCATTCAACAAAAAAAATTGCATCAACTAATAAATTAAACATGCAAGACATAATTCCTTAATTATGTAGATTAATTTCCCAAACCACCTATTTAAATGATCAAATTAAGTGACAATTCTCCAATTAATCACATTAATTTCAATCTTAATTCATATTTACCTATAATATGAATTAATCCATCAATATTTTAAACTGCTTTAAAATAATTAGGTATCTAAAATTTGTGAACTTCTTCACAACAATTAATCATACATTTTCAATTTAATATATAATCAATATTGGCCAAGAACAACAAGAAAAAAAACAAAAAAAAAAAAATTTTTCTCTTAAAATGCTCACGACATTTGAGCAAAAACAACCAAAAAACCGTTTTTTTATTTTTATTTAAGCTCTCGGCTAAACAGCCCAAAACAATTTTTTTTTTTTTTTTTTTTTTTTTTTTTTTTTTTTTTATCGGCAAAAGTACAAAACCGAAAGGAAAAAAAAACAGAAACCTTTTTTTTTTCTTTGCATTCGGCATAATGCCCTAAAACAAAAAAAATTTAGATGAACAAATTGTTTATAGTTGTTATTAGAACAAGATTGGCATAATCACCTTTTAATTTAAACATGTAAATTAATGAAACATGATTCTAAAAAACGATTTAAAACCATTTATGCCAAAAACTATATAGCAAAAAGAAAACAATTTATCAACAATGAAACAATCTCCATTTACATTTTAATTTAATCCTCATTAAGTCAAACATCTACAAATTCATCATGTAATCATTTTAACTTATTCAAAGAATGAAATGAATGAATCAAAATGGAAATAAATCATCAAAAAACAAGAACAAAACTCGGCTGGAAAAAAAAAAAATTTCTTCTCGGCAAAATTTTTTTTTTCAGCCGAATTTTTTTTTCTTTCTTTCGAAATCCTTTTGTTTAAATTCAATTATGAAATTCATCAAAAAATAATTTCGTGGCCTTGTCTCTGATACCACTTGTGGGAAATATCGGTATACTTCCTTTAAGAAATTACGGATTATAACGAAATTATGATTGTGAAACTAGTCATAAAAGAAATAGCATAAACAAAATAGAGAGATTAAGAAATAACCTTCGGTCCTAGCTAATATGGCCTATGAACAATATCGCAATGATATTCTCCTATCAGTTGCACCCAAGATGATACGAGATATGCCTTTGTTCTTGCTAGAATCGATCCCCAAAATTGCAAAATTAATTTTTAGGGTTTTGTGAATGAGGAGAGAATTAGGGTAAAATTAGGTTAAGAAGAATGGTCTCCCTTCACTCTCTTAAAACGTGAAAGAGGAGTGAATTAGGGTAGAATTTTCTTTCCTCTTTTTCGGCCCATATAACCGAAATAATAAGGAGGATTATCTCCTTATTTTCGGTTTTTCCTCCTACCAAAATAAGATGATTAAATCTTCTTATTTTTGGTAGTTTACAAAATGTATATAAAGTGTATAAGTTATAAATTGTCATTTAATTCATTCCGTATTAATAAGTCTACACACAACAGCTTGCAGTCGATTTTCTAATATCGGTCTGTAATAATTTATTATGACAATATCGTATAATATATATTTAACTATAAATATCGCATATTTATAATTAGCTAATTAAATATAACCGATTACATTTAATTATGAATTAACATCTTAATTCGTTTTAGCTAACATTATATACATTAATTAAATATAACTTATTATATTCAATTTACGAATTGACAATTAATTCTTCTCAGCTAATATTATTTAATTAAATTAAATAATCGTCTCATCAACACATTGACTAACTGTTTAGTCAATTACATGAACTAACCTTTTAGTCATATAAGGCATCAATGTGATTACATTTCCATAATCACATCTCTCAAACACATCCTTTAGGTGTGACTTTTAGGGACCAGTCGATCACCGCCATCAGTATGATAATAACATCAAACAGTCTAACAAGCCAACCGTTATTAGGTAATCGTTAATCAACTGATAAAATACGAAGTATATCCTTGTGAACCTATAATAGATTTATAATGTTATCACACTAATTTGTGGAGGACACAAGCTCCAACAGTTTATGTTAGAATTTCGATCTTTGTTGTTTGATTGTCGTTTTCTCTCTCTTGTTCATTTTCTCTTTGTTCACCATTGTTGTTACACCCAAAGATTGAGTCTTTGATTTTCTTGTGTTAAAGATTGAATCTTTGAGTTTCATATGTTAAAGTTTGTGTCTTTTAGTTTAATCCTCATCCATTCTTAAATTAAATTGTCTTTCTTCATAATTTGTGTTGGATATTGCATGATTAGTAGTAGAATTTATTCTTCCACCATGTTTAGGCTTAAAGATTCCATCTTTATTGTTTCTCTTGTCTTTAGAAACATGATTAGTGAGTAGTCTTCTACTAGGATTTGGTTTGACCCGACATGAGTAATTTCACTAATTGATTCTCATAAAGGCTAATTGTTGGGGGAAATTGGTGAGGGTAGTATAGAGGAATGACATGGTTTATGGATTAATTTTGGGTAGTGTCGAATTGTAACCCTTGTCTACCAACGAAAGTTGGTTAGGTTGTGAATTGGATACCCGGAAATTGGTCTTATCACTAACCTAGGTTGAGACCGAAAGGGAGAACCAAGAGAGGGTACCTCTAGGCTAGTGTTTGAAATCGACCTCCGAGAGGAGGAGTGGGATGACCCGGAATATGATGAGTGCTTAGTGACCTTGACCAGTTACTTGACCACCTTAGAAAAATGCATGTTTTTGGGGTAGTTGGGTGTTGAGTTAGGGATTCTGACCTTCGAACCCGAGAGGGGGGGGGGGGGGGTTGGTGGGTAGTTCTAGTGTCTTATTATGAACCCGAGAGGGAGTTAGTAGGCGAATTAGAGCCATCCCCCCCTTGCCTTTCTACCCTTATGATTAGCCTAGGAAATTATTATGTGAAATTACGAATAGTCGTGGGAGAACCGAGTTCTAGCCTTTCCTATCATTTGATACACATTAAATCCTTTTTTTTTGCTTGCTTTTACTTCTCTTGTTTAAATTGCATTTCATTTTGTTAGTTTAGTTGTTAGATTATTACCATCTCCTTATAATTGTTTGACTTAGCTAAGCACAAGAATTAGAATGATTAGTAGTCTACCAACTCCTTGTGGGATCGACCCTCAATAGTGTACAATGACAATCGTGCACTTGCGAGGTATAATTTGATAACCATCAAGTTTTTTGGCGCCGTTGCCGGGGAGTTCGGCTAGATATTAATTGTTTTTGTTCTAGTTTAGACTAAGTCTTTTGTGTTACTAATCCTTATCTTGAGTGTGTAGGACTTTTTGCATGAGTAGGAGAAATCGTAAAGGTCAACCTATTCATCCGATTGATTACGAGATCGAGGCTACCGCAAGAAGATTCAATTCACTCCGAAGAAGGGGATTGTTATAAACTCCTACTTCCGAAGAACATTTAGTAGTGGAATATGTTCAAGAAGAACCGGGTACTTTTGAGTCTTTTGAGAATCCTTTTGGAATTCTCGAAGAAGCAACAATGGCCGCGGTTCCTATGCGGGATAATTTGGCTCCGAAGAAAGTGGTGAACCCAAGTATTGTCAAGCCACCTATTCAAGCCAACAACTTTGATGTGAAGGCTACTTTGTTACAACTAGTCCAAGGAAACCAATTCGGAGGGGGAGCTACCGAAAACCCCAACGAATATCTTAATGAATTCTTGGATAGTTGTGACATGTTTAAGGCAAATGGAGTGTCGGAGGATGCCATCCGCCTTAGGCTCTTTCCTTATTCCTTGAGGGGGAGTGCTAAGGAGTGGTTGAAGAGTTGTGAGCCCGATTCTCTTAGAACTTGGGATGACGACTTCAAGGCCTTCTTAAACAAGTACTTCCCACCACAAAGAACCGCAAGAATCAAGAGTGAGCTTCAAGGCTTCACTCAACAAGATGATGAGACCCTTTACGAGGCATGGGAAAGGTATAAGGGACTCCAAAGGTTGTGTCCTCATCACGGGATTGGAGATGATTAGTTGATCAACAAATTTTATGAGGGGTTGAGCAATGAAATAAAAATGAACCTAGATTCCGGCTCGGGAAAGGGGGCGATAGACAAAATTGTTTACAAGACGGCCAAGGAACTTATTAAGAAAATGGCTTCCCAAAATTTTCATTGGAATAATGATAGGCACAAGAGAAAGGGAAAGTCAACCGTTGAGTCGGCCAACAATGTTGAGGTCAAGGGGTTAATAGCAGAGCTCAAGCAACAAGTTGCCTTGATGAGTTCAAGAAACACTTCTTCTATTAGGAGCCAAGTGTATTCTTGTGAAATTTGTGGAGATCAAGGACATCCACCAAATGAGTGTCCTTTGATGGTTGGAGTGGGGAGTTGTATGGAGCAAGTGAATGGAGTGTGGGAATCAAGCCCGGCAAAGCAAGCATTTAACAACAACCAATACCACCCCGGAATGAGAGCCCACCCAAATTTTTTCTATGGCTCACAAAATGTTCAAAACCCCACTTTCCAACAAAAATCACAACAACCAAACTTTCAAGCTCAAAAGCCAAATACAACATTCAACCAAGGACCACGGGTTTCCAAGGAAGATCCTTCCAACCAAGACAACAATTCCAACCACTCAACCAACCAAACAACCCACCATTCCAACAAAATTCTAAACCATTCCAACAAAATTCTCAACCCTTCCAACAATCCACCCAACCAAAGTCAAACATGGAGCTCATGATGGAGCAATTGATGAATTCTCAAAACCAACTCGTCAACACTCAAACACAATTCATCACTCATTCCAATCAAAAACAAGAGGAGACAACTTCCTCCATCAACCAACTTTGAACCCAAATACAAGCCTCTCAAAGAATGACGGACAATCAAATCTCCCAATTGGCTTCTCAAGTGAGTCAATTACAAGCCTCAAGTGGGAAATTTCTGGGTAAAACCGAGGAGAATCCAAAAACCATAAATGCTATTCATTTGAGAAGTGGGAGAGAGTTGGAGGATCAGGTATTCATCAAGAGAAGAAAGAGTAGCAAACCGGATGTTGTGGTTGAACCACCCAAGGTGGTTGAAAAAAAAGAGGTTGAAGATGATCTTGTGGAAGTTGTTGTGGAGACTCCCATGCTTGTTGATGAGTCCACCAAGGTTGTTGATGAACCTACCTAAATTGTTGAAGAACTCAAGGAACGAGTTGTGAGAACATATGTGCCACCAATTCCTTTTCCCCAAAGGTTGGCAAGGGCAAAGCTTGAGCAAAAGTATGGAAAATTCATGCACATGATGAAAGGTGTGAACATCACCATGCTTTTCATTGATGCCACAAGGAGATACCCGCATATGGAAAATTCTTGAAGGAGTTGATTTCCAACAAAAATTCCTTGAGTCCAAGTACAACGGTGAATTTATCCAAGGAATGTAGTGCCATTCTAATGAATGAGTTACCCCAAAAGCTTGAAGACCCGGGGAGTATTCCATACCATGTACCTTTGGGACCGTTCAAATAGAGAGAGCTCTATGTGACTTGGGGGCAAGTATTAGCCTCATGCCTCTCAAAAATTTCAAGAAATTGAAATATTATGAGCTTTTATCAACTAGAGTTTCTTTACAACTTGCGGATAGATCGGTGAGGTCTCCAATTGGCCTTGTGGAAGATGTACCACTCAAAATGGGAAAGCTTATGATACCTTGCGGCTTCTATGTGATGGATATTCCCGAGGATTCCAAAACTCCAATCATCCTAGGGCGCCCTTGCCTTGCTACGGGGGGTGTCTTGATTGATGTGAAAAATGGCAAACTATCTCTTCAAGTTGGTGATAACAAGGTAGAATTCTCGTTGGAAAATTCCATGAAATCTCCTTATATGAGTGACTCTTGTTGTAGAGTGGATGTGTTAGAGGATTGCTTGAATGAGCATAATCTTGAGCCTTCATATTTGGACCCATTGGAAGTTTGCCTAACTAAGGAGGAAAATAGAGGTGATCTTGTGTTGAGAGTTGATGCTAAAGGAGATTTGGGTGAAGATGACTCAAGAGAAGATAAATTTGAAGATCAAATTAATGATGAGATTGAATCATTCTTGAACTCTTCGGATTCATTTAATCTAAGCTCTTTAGAAGATGCATCTTGGTTAGATAACTCTTCAAATGATTCTTGGGAAGCTCAAGTTGATGCCTTAGAGATGGCTCTTAATAGAAGTGAAATAGAGTATACTAAGAGTTGTGAGGAAGATGAATTTGACCCTCTGATATGGGACACCTATGAAGACTCCTTGCAAAATGATAAGTGTGGGGAGGGAAGTTATGAAGAGCTTGGTGCCCCTATTTGGGATGTTTATGATAATGAGGAAGACTCCCCACTACCACCTCCTTTCGAAATCTTTGAAGAAGAAGTGCTTGTCAATGACAAGTGTGAGGAAGAAGAAAAAAGTTGGGAAATAGAGGTTGATGAATTCGAAATTGTAATTCTTGGAGAGTTAAGAATCCATGACAAGAACTACGATCTTGGTAGTTTTGACAATAGTTTGGAATAAATTGAGGGTCTTCTCTACGGAAATGGTTCGATTCACATGGAGAGTCAAATTGAATGTGATATGAATGGTAGCAATTTGAACCTCAAAGATGAGAAGTTGACTCCTCCAATTCCTTTTCTCCACAATTTCCCTTGCCTCGAAGACCATGTGGACATTCCCTCTCTTTATGAAGTTTATGAGATTCCATCACTTTCTCCTTCTATCTACTACATTGAAATGGAGGATGCTATACACCAAGAGGATCCTAGGAACAAAACCGCGAGGAGCAAGTGGAAGAACGGGAAGAAGCGTTGGAAGAGAAGTCGGGTGAGGATTACTTTGGCATGGCACTACTTGTGTCTAGTTAAGGGTTTTTCTAGAAGCTTTGACCGTCTCTTTCGTGCCTTGAGTGACATGGATCACGCTACTTGGGAATTAAATTAACAATTTTGGATGAGGGGTTTAGTGGAGTCCCTTAAGAACCACCACATTGTTAGTATTCTCTTCCTTTGCTTTACTTATGTTTTACTTGCATTTGCATTTAGTTTACTTAACTGAATAGGAGTTAATCTAAATTAGTTCTCTTTGCATTTATGTATTGTAGTTTGCATTGTCCTTTAAATTTAGCATATAGAATAGTTCATGCATTACATTCATTAACAAAAAACCACTAAAAATTTGAAAAATAAAAAAATCTTCAAAAACATGTATTTTATTTCGAAATTTCCTTCACACAATTATTTCAATTGGAAATATACAAATAAATAAGTGTGGGGAGGAAATTCCATCATTTAAAAATACCAAAAACATGTTATTTATTTTCGAATATTCAAAAAATCAAAAACATGTTCTTACATTTTGGAAAATTCAAAAATCAACAAAAATATGTTATTTCCTTTCCTATTCTCTCCCCATGTTTTATTGCATTGCGGACAATGCAACATCTAAGTGTAAGGAGGGAAATATCTACTTTGTATATATTTGTATATAATGTGCATTTGTAAATATCCATATATAATATGAATCAGTATTCAATAAATCTCACTATCAATATTGATGAGAGAGATTGGATGAGAGAGGATCCTCTCTGAGCTTTTCACAAGCTTTTCCGATCATGGCTCGTATCAAAGTTAACGAACCCGCGCCACCTCTCAGGCGTGGTAGATCAAATACATCTATATCTACATCTACTCCTATAATCCCTCCAAAACCTACTCTTAATTCTGTAATTAATTCTGCTCTTCATTCACAACTTTCGCCTTCTAAGGCCCTTCCATCGTCCTCGAAAGAACCGATCCCGATCGTCTCTACAGAGGCTACTCTGTCCAATTCTACTGATGATGCTCCTCCGATTACCACAGCCGCACCAAATCCACCAACTGGTGACAAGATGAGCTGGAAAGATCGAATCATGGCTCGTTCTCACCTGGGGATGGAGTTATATTCGATGGCAAGTACGAATGAAAAAGAGAATGAAGTCACTATTGATATGGCGGATGTTCAAGGTGAAATTGATTTCTGGCAATTCACTTTAGTCGACAATTCCTTGAGCTAAACCATCATTTACTCAGGTTCGTGATTTTGTTCAGAAATTTTGGAACCACGTATCAAAGCCAGACGTCTTATACTTTAAGAAAGGTTGGTTCTTTTTCAGATTTGAAAAATATGAGGATATGCAAACAATTATGCGTGGGGGTTGTTGGAACTGGAATAATAGTATGTTAATACTGAAAAACTGGCATCCTACCTTTGGACGAGAGTTAGACTCTGTTTCTGTTGTCCCTGTATGGATCTTACTGATGGACCTAGATCCCCTTTTCTGGTCACCAAAAGCATTAAGCAAGATTGCTAGTAAAATAGGTAAACCGCTTTATGCTGACCCTGTCACTACTCATAAAGAGCGTCTGGGGTTTGCAAGGGTATTAGTGGAACTAGATGTCTCTAAACCCATTCCAGACGAATTGGTTTTGCATTCTCCATTTGGTGGTTCTATTTTGCAAAAGGTAGTTGTTGAATGGATGCCTTACTTTTGCCGTCACTGCAAAAAGCTTGGGCATCAGCAGGGAAATTGTCGACTTCTTAAATCGAATGATTTACCAAATAAAAGGAAGGTCACCAAGAAATCTTATGTCGCAGTGGAAAAAAATTCTGTGGTTCCTGATGAGCCAATTAAACAGGCACCTGAATCTGAGCAAGATGTAACTGTTGCCCCCTTGGATGCTCAGCTCCTAACCAAGGAGATAGCTACAGCTCCTCTGGAAATAACTCCTGAGGCCCCTGAGATAGCTACTACCTCTGAAACTCTGCAGGTTGGAGCTGTTGCTAAGGCAGCTCCCCCTCCTTTGGATGACAGTAGTATGGCCACCCCCTATGCCTCCCTGGATGATGTTGATATCGGGGTATCTGATGAGTCTGCCCCCCTGCCAGAATGCAATAAGGAAAAACCTAATGTATCTCAGGAGATGGTCGCTGTGACTACCACTGGAATAACTCAGGATCAGATTCAAGAAAGTAATGCTGGCAAGGCTGCTGATAGCCCTAAGCATTCAACCAGACCTCCTTTTTCTATTGTAGATACTGGGCAGAGCAGTGCTAGGAAGTCCTCAGATGAACAGAATATAGAAGGGACTGGAAACGAACCACCCTTCACATGAAAATTGGATCATGGAATATCAGAGGTATGAATGAATACCTCAAACAAAAGGAAGTAGTGGATCTGTTTTACAAAAATAAACTGGATATTATTGGAGTTTTAGAAACTAGAATCAAGATTAACAATATGAATAAAGCAATGAACTCTGCATTCAAGCATTTTGTCCTCTCTCATAATTACAATTCTCATTATAATGGAAGAATTTGGCTCCTATGGAAAAACTCTCTCCTCAAGGTTACTGTTTTTAGTGAAGCTTCCCAATGGATAACTGTACATTTACAGTATTTGACCTCCTTCTCTGGGTATATTACATTTGTGTATGGTTCTAATGATGGGGGCCCTAGATTGCAGCTTTGGGATCACCTCAGGAACTCCCAAATCTCCTCTCCTTGGCTTATCTTAGGTGATTTTAACTGTGTGCGTAGTGTTGATGAAAGGATTAGTGATTGCCCCCCAGTGCTCTCTGAATTAGATGATTTCAATACTTGCTTGGATGATGCAAATTTGAATGAACTCTCCACTATGGGGTGCTACTTCACCTGGACTAATAACCAGAGTCATACTAGTAGGAAGTGGGTTAAGCTTGATAGAGTCTTCTGCAATGCTGAATGGATCCTCTCCTTCCCATCTTCTTTTGCTGAAGCCTACCCCTCTGGTTTATCTGATCACTCACCCTTGATTGTTACAGTTGACCCTGCTATTCGGTCTAGACCTAAACCCTTCCAATTTCTTAATTGTTGGGGTGATGACCCTTCTTTTTTGGGAACTGTTGCTCAGATTTGGTCCACTAAGGTTAGGGGTACTGCTATGTATCAATTGGTTAGCCATCTTAAATTGTCAAGCCTCGCGTTAAGAAGCTCAATGCCAAAGAACTACTCTCACCTAATCGCTAGGGTCAAAGAAACCCAAGAAAAGCTTCAATCTTGCCAAATTCTTCTGCAAGCCTCTCCCACAGATAGAGACCTGCTAGAAGAGGATGCTGCTCTCACCAGGGATTTCTACCAGCTTAAAAAAGCTGAGCTGTGCATGCTACACCAGAGAGCTAAAGAACATGCTATCAAAGCCATGGACTCCAACTCTGCTTTCTTCTTCTCCAAAGTTGCAGCAAGGAAAAATTCAAACTCCATTTCTAAAGTTCAAGACATGAATGGGAACATATGTGAGGACATTGACTCTATTGGAACTGCTTTTGAGGAGTTCTACAAGTCACTGTTAGGGGAGGCAGACCCCAATGTTAAACCTGAACTGGGATTTGTCCATGATGGT
This sequence comes from Silene latifolia, assembly GCF_048544455.1. Classification (NCBI taxonomy): domain Eukaryota; kingdom Viridiplantae; phylum Streptophyta; class Magnoliopsida; order Caryophyllales; family Caryophyllaceae; genus Silene; species Silene latifolia. The sequence continues at coordinate 214,514,230 of NC_133538.1, read as the reverse complement.
CCTTGCCTTTCAGCTGATATGCAGCAATTACTCACCCAGAATGTTTCTCCTGATGAAATAAAAATTGCCCTTTTCTCTATTAATCAGAACAAGAGCCCAGGCCCTGACGGATTCTCATCTGGTTTTTTTAAGCAAGCATGGCCCATCATCCAGGGAGATTTTACTAGAGCAATTTCAGATTTCTTCAGGTCTGGTAAGATGTTAAAAGAGATCAATGCCACTGTTATAGCACTTCTTCCCAAATCTGAAAATGCTAATTCTGTCCAGGATTACCGGCCTATCTCTTGCTGCAACACTCTGTACAAGACTATTAGTAAAATATTAGCTAATAGACTTAAAAGAGTTTTGCCTCACTTGGTTGGTCATGAGCAAGCTGCTTTTGTGCATGGACGATCTATCTTTGATAACACTCTCCTTACTCAAGAACTCGGTTAGAGGTTATGCAAAATCTAATATCTCCCCCAGTATGTATGATCAAGATTGACATCAAAAAGCTTTTGACTCGGGATTGGGGATTCCTTAAGCAAATGCTTAATGCTATGGGTTTTCCGAAATATTTACTCAATGGCTTATGACTTGTGTCACTTCTGCCAGTTACTCCTTAAAGATCAATGGCAGTTTGGTTGGTTACTTCCCTGGAAAGAAAGGTTTGCGTCAAGGGGACCCTCTCTCCCCTCTCCTTTTTGTGCTTAGTATGGAGGTCCTCTCTCGACATCTAAGGAGCCTGAATTTCAACTATCACCCGAAGTGTGCCAGGATTGGTCTTTCCCACCTGCTTTTTGCGGATGACCTCTTGCTTTTCACTCGGGGTGACACTGCTTCTGTGAATGCTGCTCTCCTTGGGCTCAACCAGTTTTCTTCTTGGTCTGGACTCCAAGCAAATGCTCAAAAGTCCAGCATTTATTTTGGGGGTGTAAATCAGCATATTAAGGACTCCATCCTTCAAGCTTCCCAATTCTCTCAGGGTTCCTTCCCTTTTAGATATCTTGGCACTCCACTCCACTCTTCTAGGTTAACCGGAGCCATGTACCACTCCCTTATTCAGAAAATTCAATGCAAAATTAATCACTGGGCTAGTATTAATTTGAGTTATGCAGGGAGGGTGCAACTTCTCAATTCTGCAATTTTTGGCCTGGAGAGCTTTTGGTGTTCCCCGTCTATTCTTACCGGTTGCTATTATAAGACACATTGAAAAACTTTGCAGCAATTTATTTGGGGTTATTCTCGGGTGAACGTAAGCTTATCTTCTTCACCGGGATAAGGTTTGTCGCAGCTCAAGAGCAGGGGGCTTTGATATAAGGGAAATTCTGAGTTGGAATAAAGCATTAATGCTTAAACAATTCTGGAAACTTTTTCACTCCCCTTCTTCTGTATGGACTAAATGGATGCATGCCTATATCATTAAGGATGCTGATATTTGGACCATAGAACCTCTAGTGTCGTCCTCCCCTTCTTGGAAACGTTTTCTTATGCTTCGTGACCAGCTCATGCTAAGTATGGGACTTCCTCGAGGCTAAGCTCCTACCGCCATCGCCCTTCCCCATCTCGGATTAAGGATGAACTACCCGGCTTTCCGAGGAGCCACCCCCAACCTGTACTGGACTAAAGCTCTTAAGGATTCAGTTGTTATGCCTAGGCATAAGGTGCTCGTCCTTCTTGCAATGCAGAACAGTCTCAGTACCACGGACAATCTCTGCAAACGAGGTTTTCACTTGGTAAGTCGCTGTGTCTTATGCTTTAAGGCCGCTGAAACCACCCCGCACCTTTTCTTTGAGTGTGAGTACTCTAAGGGAGTACTTCAAGCTCTTCTATCTTGGCAGGGGATTACAAGACGCCCATTAAGTCTCAATCATGAACTTAGAAGACTGGCCAAGGTCACCGGGAAGAATATTCGGAAGAAATGGGCTCGTTGCACCCTAAGTGCTGCGGTGTATAACTTATGGGCTGAGCGTAATGCACGAATTTTTCAAGATACAATTCGGTCTTCAAAGCAACTAATTCATATAACAAAAAATGTAATCCGAATTCGTGTCTTAGCTTGTATGAATGGCCTCACTAATGAGGCAGTTAGTCTTAGTCTAGCCTCGTAGAATCGTCTAAATAAAATAACACAATAAACGAACGGAGGGGTCCTGTCCTCTAGTTGGTGCTACTTTGTAAGTCCTTTTCTTTCTATTAATGAAAGAGCTCACTTCTTACAAAAAAAAAAAAAAAAAAAAAAAAAAAAAAAAAAAAAAATCCATATATATGCTTGTAAATTTAAGAAAATTCAAGAAAATGCCTAAAAATTGAAAAATTTCAAAAATTACAAAAATATTTGCATTGTATATATATGTTTTGTCTAACCTTTGGTATAGCGCATTCACCATTTGAGGTAAAAAGGAGCTAGAAGACCACTTGGTATAATCCTCCCTATCTCTTACTCCTTTCACTATTCTTTCTTTTTGGTATCTTGGATATTTTGAAAGAGAATGGGAATTTTGTTGCCTTGGGAGACCTGTGGATTTTTTGGTGTTGATGTGTGCTGCTAGGATTAGACATTGGTTTCACGTTTATTTTCATGTTCTTTCGATTTCTGCATACATTTTGTCACATGTGCATATGTGTTGCTGTTAGACTTAGTTGCACTTAGTTTGTTAATGTTTTGCATAAGCATGGTCGAGGAAGGGAACCAAGTACCCCCATGATGAGCTATATATCCAATTGTGCCTTTTCCCTCCCCGTGGCTTGCACCCGTGACCTCTTAGTTAGCCAAGGGAGGTGGGCTTGGCCAATGAGTTTAGACCGATCTTGTGAGACCTAGGGCCGTAGACTAGACCTACAGCTCGACTTAGCCACTCAAAGGTAAGGGTAGAGCCTCTTAGGGTGGGTACATTCATACCCCACCCTCATCTAGGATTGAGAGTAGGCCTCCTCGTGAGGTGTGTCACATCAAGACGCATAAGGGTGTCATTTCGTCCTTAGACCGTGAATTGCATTTCATTTTTGTGCACATGTTATGAAACAAAATCCGTTTGTATGAACCTCACATAGCAAAATTAGCTTAGTTTCGTCCCTTGCATTGATTTCCTCTTTTGATTCACCCCTCTGAGCCTTAACCTATTCCTTTTGGTATACCCACTAAAAGAGCCACATCATAAAAACACCCGTCCTTGATCAAGAATGGGTCATGATTTGTAGAAGTGTCTTGGTGGTGAAGTCAGAATTTAGTGATGGACGAAGTACAAGTCCTTTGGGTCAAAATTTAGTCTACATTTGGTGTTGTATATAAATAAGAGGTTGAAATATTGTAATGAAAAATGAAAGAGAAAAGTGAAAAAGTTTTGAAAAATCCAAAAAAATGAGTTACTTATGTTGTGTATATATATTGTCAAGAAAAGAAAAAGGCAAGCAACACCCCTACTCATCATTTAAAAGGGGTAGAAAAAGTCGTTGCTAGAATAAAGGGGCAGTTTGATGTTTTTCCAAAGTAAGTCGGGTTTGCACAATTTTTGCATAAGTTGGGAAACCGAGTTTTTGTAGGGTGTAGACGTTGCTCATTTGTTGAAATAAGAGGAGTATTTTCAAGTTTTTCCAATTTGAGTTGGGTTTATGCAATTTTGCATAGTTTTGATGATCAATTCTATGTTGCGGCATAGACGTGTCTCATGTGTTACAATAAGAAGTGGGAGGAGTGATGTGTTGACTATTCTTGATTTGAACCTAACATATCAAAATGGTGCTTACACCAACCCTGTTTCGTCCTTCTCCCTAGCCCCGTTACAACCCTTGTTTCATATTGTGTGCATTGTACCATTGTTTGGATTTCATTGGACATAGGACGGTCTTACATATTAGATTGCGGGCACGTTTTCGCTAGTCGAGTTAGGAGAGTGACTTTGGTTACTATTTGTCACAAAAATCACCTTGTTCTTTCATTGAGTGACGAGTGAAAACCGTGAGGATGTCGTTGCCTAGGTCCCCTTAGTCATGGGTCTTTTGGTTGAATCTCGTGTCGGTTTTGTAATTCTCGGTGGACTTGCCTACTTCCCCTTACCCCGCTCTTGAATGTGTTTCTTGAGTATTGGTCACACTAGGGTTGCTTGAGCCATGCTTAGGGGGTTGGCACCTCCGTTGGGACTTCTGAGACGGTAATCCCGACTAAGACCATGTTTTGTTGCTTGAAAATCCGGCCACTTAGATGAGGAAAGTGGACCATTTCTTTTAGATGTATTCTATTGCTTGATTATGTGCCTTCATGATGGATGCATCGCAGTTTTGTAGCAAGACCCAACTTGCCTTGCAATAGGGCACTTTCCCCTAATGAGTGTCAAATTGTGAGTTGAAGGGGCGTTTAGTGCGTTAATACTCGTTCGGATATTATTAGTTAGAATAAGATAAGTGGTGCTTATAGTGTGCATTCACTTTGATACTTCTCTTACTTACTCGAGGACGAGTAAGGGTTTAGTGTGGGGAGACTTGATAACTCCGTCATCTACCTCAAATTTTGTACCTAAAACCCTTCTCGTTATCCTAATTTTGATCTAATTATATGCAAAATTCTCTTTATTCTATCATGTTTGCATTTGCTAGGTATTTGAAGTATTTCACGCATTTCTAGGCTACACGGGATATCAAGTAAAGGGTGGAGCCGATTGCAAGTGAAGAGTTGAAGCCTTGAAGCCTCTATGAAGCCACTTGGGTGTATCCACTTCAGTCAAGGTGCAACTTAAGGGCGTAGGATACATCTTTTTCACTATGGTGGGTGTATTAGAATAAGCCTAGGTGTAAACACTTCAGTCAAGGTGTAACTCAAGGTCGTAGGGTGTAAAAATATGGCTTTCATGGGCATATCTCTCATTCCGGGTGTAAGTGCCTTTCATCCGGCGTAAAGAGGGGCGGCCGGCGTTCGCTACACCGGATGGACCCATGAATTGGGCTTTTATCAGCCTTTTCACTCTTGCATTTGTTTTCTTTGAGCCCTTTGTATAAATAGAACAACCTTAGACCTACTTTGAACATCTTGCATTCTCCAAGTTTGAATTTTGCTAATTAGTTTACTAATCTTTCCCTAATTAGAACAAGTTCATCAATAATTATATCATTATTAGTGCTAGAAATTGGGTTGTAAGAAGATTGAAGATTTCTCATTTCTTATTTCAATCCAAGTTCCTTTATTTGCTATTAAGTTGGTATCATTTCTCTTCCTGATTTAATTGGTTTACAATTGCTTTTCTCTTAAGTTTTGTTTAGTTGTTTATGTTAGAATTTCGATCTTTGTTGTTTGATTGTTGTTTTCTCTCTCTTGTTCATTTTCTCTTTGTTCACCATTGTTGTTACACCCAAAGATTGAGTCTTTGATTTTCTTGTATTAAAGATTGAATCTTTGAGTTTCATATGTTAAAGTTTGTGTCTTTTAGTTTAATCCTCATCCATTCTTAAATTAAATTGTCTTTCTTCATAATTTGTGTTGGATTATTGCATGATTAGTAGTAGAATTTATTCTTCCACCATGTTTAGGCTTAAAGATTCCATCTTTATTGTTTCTCTTGTCTTTAGAAACATGATTAGTTAGTAGTCTTCTACTAGGACTTGGTTTGACCCGACATGAGTAATTTCACTAATTGATTCTCATAAAGGCTAATTGTTGGGGGAAATTGGTGAGGGTAGTTTAGAGGAATGACATGGTTTATGGATTAATTTTGGGTATTGTCGAATTGTAACCCTTGTCCACCAACGAAAGTTGGTTAGGTTTTGAATTGGATACCCGAAAATTGGTCTTATCACTAACCTAGGTTGAGACCGAAAGGGAGAACCAAGGGAGGGTACCTCTAGGCTAGTGTTTGAAATCGACCTTCGAGAGGAGGAGTGGGATGACCCGGAATATGATGAGTGCTTAGTGACCTTGACCAATTACTTGACCACCTTAGAAAAATGCATGTTTTTGGGGTAGTTGGGTGTTGAGTTAGGGATTCTGACCTTCGAACCCGAGAGGGGGGTTGGTGGGTAGTTCTAGTGTCCTATTATGAGCCCGAGAGAGAGTTAGTAGGCGAATTAGAGCCATCTCCCCCTTGCCTTTCTACCCTTATGATTAGCCTAGGGAATTATTATGTGAAATTACGAATAGTCGTGGGAGAACCGAGTTCTAGCCTTTCCTATCATTTGATACACATTAAATACTTTTTTTTCCTCGCTTTTACTTCTCTTGTTTAAATTGCATTTCATTTTGTTAGTTTAGTTGTTAGATTATTACCATCTCCTTATAATTGTTTGACTTAGCTAAGCACAAGAATTAGAACGATTATTAGTCTAACATCTCCTTGTGGGATCGACCCTCAATAGTGTACAACGACAATCGTGCACTTGCGAGGTATAATTTGAAAACCATCAAGTTTTTTGGCGCCGTTGCCGGGGAGTTCGGCTAGATATTAATTGGTTTTGTTCTAGTTTAGACTAAGTCTTTTGTGTTACTAATCCTTATGTTGAGTGTGTAGGTCTTTTTGCATGAGTAGGAGAAATCGTAGAGGTCAACCTATTTATCCGATTGATCACGGGATCGAGGCTACCGCAAGAAGATTCAATTCACAACGAAGAAGGGGATTGTTAGAAACTGCTACTTCCGAAGAACATTTAGTAGTGGAAGACGTTCAAGAAGAACCAGGTACTTTTGAGTCTTTTGAGAATCCTTTTGGAATTCCCGAAGAAGCAACAATGGCCGCGGTTCCTATGCGGGATAATTTGGCTCCGAAGAAAGTGGTGAACCCAAGTATTGTCAAGCCACCTATTCAAGTCAACAACTTTGATGTGAAGGCTACTTTGTTACAACTAGTCCAAGGAAACCAATTCGGAGGGGGAGCTACCGAAAACCCCAACGAACATCTTAATGAATTCTTAGATAGTTGTGACATGTTTAAGGCAAATGGATTGTCGGAGGATGCCATCCGCCTTAGGCTCTTTCTTTATTTCTTGAGGGGGAGTGCTAAGGAGTGGTTGAAGAGTTTTGAGCCCGATTCTCTTAGAACTTGGGATGATGTCTCCAAGGCCTTCTCAAACAAGTACTTCCCACCACAAAGAACCGCAAGAATCAAGAGTGAGCTTCAAGGCTTCACTCAACAAGATGATGAGACCCTTTACGAGGCATGGGAAAGGTATAAGGGACTCCAGAGGTTGTGTCCTCATCACGGGATTGGAGATGATGAGTTGATCAACAACTTTTATGAGGGGTTGAGCAATGAAATGAAAATGAACCTAGATTCCGGCTCGGGAAAGGGGGCGTTAGACAAAATTGATCAAAAGACGGCCAATGAACTTATTGAGGAAATGGCTTCCCGAACTTTTCATTGGAATAATGATAGGCACAAGAGAAAGGGAAAGTCAACCGTTGAGTCGGCCAACAATGTTGAGGTCAAGGGGTTAATAGAAGAGTTCAGGCAACAAGTTGCCTTGATGAGTTCAAGCAAACTTCTTCTATTAGGAGCCAAGTGTATTCTTGTGAATTTTGTGGAGATTAAGGACATCCACCAAATGAGTGTCCTTTGATGGTTGGAGAGGGGAATTGTATGGAGTAAGTGAATAGAGTGTGGGAATCAAGCCCGGCAAAAGCAAGCATTCAACAACAACCAATACCACCCCGGAATGAGAGCCCACCCAAGTTTTTTCTATGGCTCACAAATGTCCAAAACCTCGCTTTCCAACAAAAATCACAACAACCAAACTTTCAAGCTCAAAAGCCAAATACAACATTCAACCAAGGACAACGGGTTTCCAAGGAAGATCCTTCCAACCAAGACAACAATTCCAATCACTCAATCAACCAAACAACCCACCATTCCAACAAAATTCTCAACCATTCCAACAAAATTATAAACCCTTCCAACAATCCACCCAACCAAAGTCAAACATGGAGCTCATGATGGAGCAATTGATGAATTCTCAAAACCAACTCGTCAACACTCAAACACAATTCATCACTCATTCCAATCAAAAACAAGGGGAGACAACCTCCTCCATCAACTAACTTAGAACCCAAATGCAAGCCTCTCAAAGAATGACGGACAATCAAATCTCCCAATTGGCTTCTCAAGTGAGTCAATTACAAGCCTCAAGTGGGAAATTTCTGGGCAAAACCGAGGAGAATCCAAAAACCATAAATGCTATTCATTTGAGGAGTGGGAGAGAGTTGGAGGACCGGGTATTCATCAAGAGAAGAAAGAGTATCAAACCGGATGTTGTGGTTGAACCACCCAAGGTGGTTGAAGAAAAAGAGGTTGAAGATGATCTTGTGGAAGTTGTTGTGGAGACTCCCATGCTTGTTGATGAGTCCACCAAGGTTGTTGATGAACCTACCTAAATTGTTGAAGAACCCAAGGAACGAGTTGTGAGAACATATGTGCCACCAATTCCTTTTCCCCAAAGGTTGGCAAGGGCAAAGCTTGAGCAAAAGTATGGAAAATTCATGCACATGATGAAAGGTGTGAACATCATCATGCTTTTCATTGATGCCATCAAGAAGATACCCGCATATGGAAAATTCTTGAAGGAGTTGATTTCCAACAAAAATTCCTTGAGTCCAAGTACAAAGGTGAATTTATCAAAGGAATGTAGTGCCATTCTAATGAATGAGTTACCCCAAAAGCTTGAAGATCCGGGGAGTTTTTCCATACCATGTACCATCAGGACCGTTAAAATAGAGAGAGTTCTATGTGACTTGGGGGCAAGTATTAGCCTCATGCCTCTCAAAATTTTCAAGAAATTAAAAGATTATGAGCTTTTATCAACTAGAGTTTTTTTTACAACTTGCGGATAGATCGGTGAGGTATCCAATTGGCCTTGTGGAAGATGTACCACTCAAAGTGGGAAAGCTTATGATACCTTGCGGCTTCTATGTGATGGATATTCTCGAGGATTCCAAAACTCCAATCATCCTAGGGCGCCCTTGCCTTGCTACGGGGGGTGTCTTGATTGATGTGAAAAATGGCAAACTATCTCTTCAAGTTGGTGATAACAAGGTGAATTCTCGTTGGAAAATTCCATGAAATCTCCTTCGATGAGTGACACTTGTTGTAGAGTGGATGTGTTAGAGGATTGCTTGAATGAGCATAATCTTGAGCCTTCATATTTGGACCCATTGGAAGTTTGCCTAACTAAGGAGGAAAATAGAGGTGATCTTGTGTTGAGAGTTGATGCTAAAGGAGATTTGGGTGAAGATGACTCAAAAGAAGATAAATTTGAAGATCAAATTAATGATGAGATTGAATCATTCTTGAACTCTCCGGATTCATTTAATCTAAGCTCTTTAGAAGATGCATCTTGGTTAGATGACTCTTCAAACGATTCTTGGGAAGCTCAAGTTGGTGCCTTAGAGATGGCTCTTAATGGAAGTGGAATGGAGTATACCAAGAGTTGTGAGGAAGATGAACTTGACCCTCTCATATGGGACACTTATGAAGACTCCTTGCAAAATGATAAGTGTAGGGAGGGAAGTTACGAAGAGCTTGGTGCCCCTATTTGGGATGTTTATGATAATGAGGAAGACTCCCCACTACCACCTCCTTTCGAAATCTTTGAAGAAGAAGTGCTTGTCAGTGACAAGTGTGAGGAAGAAGAAAAAAGTTGGGAAGTGGAGGTTGATGAATTCGAAATTGCCATTCTTGGAGAGTTGAGAATCCATGACAAGAACTACGATCTCGGTAGTTTTGACAATAGTTTGGAAGAAATTGAGGGTCTTCTCTTCGAAAATGGTTCGATTCACATGGAGAGTTAAATTGAATGTGATATGAATGGTAGTAATTTGAACCTCAAAGATGAGAAGTTGACTCCTCCACTTCCTTTTCTCCACCATTTCTCTTGTCTCGAAGACCATGTGGACATTCCCTCTCTTTATGAAGTTTATGAGATTTCGTCACTTTCTCCTTCCATCTACTACATTGAAATGGAGGATGCTATACACCAAGAGGATCCTAGGAACAAAACCGAGAGGAGCAAGTGGAAGAACGGGAAGAAGCGTTGGAAGAGAAGTCGGGTGAGGATTAATATGGCATGGCACTACTTGTGTCGAGTTAAGGGTTTTTCTAGAAGGTTTGACCATCTCCTTCGTGCCTTGAGTGACATGGGTCACACTACTTGGGAATTCAATTAACAATTTTGGATGATAGGTTTAGTGGAGTCCCTTAAGAACCACCACATTGTTAGTATTCTCTTCCTTTGGTTTACTTATGTTTTACTTGCATTTGCATTTAGTTTACTTAACCGAATAGGAGTTAATCTAAATTAGTTCTCTTTGCATTTATGTAGTGTAGTTTGCATTGTCCTTTAAATTTAGCATATAGAATAGTTCATGCATTACATTCATTAACCAAAAACCATAAAAATTTGAAAAATAAAAAAATCTTCAAAAACATGTATTTTATTTCGAAATTTCCTTCATAGATTTATTTCCATTGGAAATATGCAAATAAATAAGTGTGGGGAGGAAATTCCATCATTTAAAAATACCAAAAACATGTTATTTATTTTCGAATATTCAAAAAATCAAAAACATGTTCTTACATTTTGAAAAATTCAAAAATCAACAAAAATATGTTATTTCCTTTCCTATTCTCTCCCTATGTTTTATTGCATTGCGGACAATGCAACATCTAAGTGTAAGGAGGGAAATATCTACTTTGTATATATTTGTATATAATGTGCATTTGTAAATATCCATATATATGCTTGTAAATTTAAGAAAATTCAAAAACATGCCTAAAAATTGAAAATTTTCAAAAATTACAAAAATATTTGCATTGTATATATATGTTTTGTCTAACCTTTGGCATAGCGCATTGACCATTTGAGGTAAAAAGGAGGTAGAAGACCGCTTGGTATAATCCTCCCTATCTCTTACTCCTTTCACTATTCTTTCTTTTTGGTATCTTGGATATTTTGAAAGAGAATGGGAATTTTGTTGCCTTGGGAGACCTGTGGATTTTTTGGTGTTGATGTGTGCTTCTAGGATTAGACATTGACATTGGTTTCACGTTTATTTTCATGTTCTTTCGATTTATGCATGCATTTTGTCACATGTGCATATGTGTTGTTGTTAGACTTAGTTTCACTTAGTTTGTAAATGTTTTGCATAAGCATGGTCGAGGAAGGGAACCAAGTACCCCCATGATGAGCTATATTTCCAATTGTGCCTTTCCCCTCCCCGTGGCTTGCACCCGTGACCTCTTAGTTAGCCAAGGGAGGTGGGCTTGGCCAATGAGTTTAGACCGATCTTGTGAGACCTAGGGCCGTAGACTAGACCTAAGGCTCGACTTAGCCACTCAAAGGTAAGGGTAAAGCCTCCTAGGGTGGGTACATTCATACCCCACCCTCATCTAGGTTTGAGAGTAGGCCTCCTCGTGAGGCGTGTCACATCAAGACGCATAAGTGTGTCATTTCGTCCTTAGACCGTGAATTGCATTTCATTTTTGTGCACATGTTATGAAACAAAATCCGTTTGTATGAACCTCACATAGCCAAATTAGCTTAGTTTCGTCCCTTGCATTGATTTCCTCTTTTGATTCACCCCTCTGAGCCTTAACCTATTCCTTTTGGTATACCCACTAAAAGAGCCACATCCTAAAAACACCCCACCTTGATCAAGAATGGGTCATGATTTGTAGAAGTGTCTAGGTGGTGAAGTCGGAATTTAGTGATGGACGAAGTACAAGTCCATTGGGTCAAAATTTAGTCTACATTTGGTGTTGTATATAAATAAGAGGTTGAAATATTGTAATGAAAAACGAAAGAGAAAAGTGAAAAAGTTTTGAAAAATCCAAAAAAATGAGTTACTTATGTTGTGTATATATATTGTCAAGAAAAGAAAAAGGCAAGCAACACCCCTACTCATCATTTAAAAGGGGTAGAAAAAGTCGTTGCTAGAATAAAGGGGCAGTTTGATGTTTTTCCAAAGTGAGTCGGGTTTTCACAATTTTTGCATAATTTGGGAAACCGAGTTTTTGTTAGGGTGTAGACGTTGCTCATTTGTTGAAATAAGAGGAGTATTTTCAAGTTTTTCCAATTTGAGTTGGGTTTATGCAATTTTTGCATAGTTTTGATGATCAATTCTATGTTACGGCATAGACGTGTCTCATGTATTGCAATAAGAAGTGGGAGGAGTGATGTGTTGACTATTCTTGATTTGAACCTCACATATCAAAATGGTGCTTACACCAACCCCGTTTCGTCCTTCTCCCTAGCCCCGTTACAATCCTTGTTTCATATTGTGTGCATTGTACCATTGTTTGGATTTTATTGGACATAGGACGGTCTTACACATTAGATTGCGGGCACGTTTTCGCTAGTCGAGTTAGGAGAGTGACTTTGGTTACTATTTTTCACAAAAATCACCTTGTTCTTTCATTGAGTGACGAGTGAAAACCGTGAGGATGTCGTTGCCTAGGTCCCCTTAGTCATGGGTCTTTTGGTTGAATCTCGTGTTGGTTTTGTAATTCTCGGTGGACTTGCCTACTTCCCCTTACCCCGCTCTTGAATGTGTTTCTTGAGTATTGGTCACACTAGGGTTGCTTGAGCCATGTTTAGGGGGTTGGCACCTCCGTTGGGACTTCTGAGACGGTACTCCCGACCAAGACCATGTTTTGTTGCTTGAAAAGCCGGCCACTTAGATGAGGAAAGTGGGCCATTTCTTTTAGATGCATTCTATTGCTTGATTATGTGCCTTCATGATGGATGCATCACAGTTTTGTAGCAAGACCCAACTTGCCTTGCAATAGGGCACTTTCCCCTCATGAGTGTCAAATTGTGAGTTGAAGGGGCGTTGAGTGCGCTAATACTTGTTCGCATATTATTAGTTAAAATAAGATAAGTGGTGCTTATAGTGTGCATTTACTTTGATACTTCTCTTACTTACTCGAGGACGAGTAGGGGTTTAGTGTGGGGAGACTTGATAACTCCGTTATCTACCTCAATTTTTGTACCTAAAACCCTTCTCGTTATCCTAATTTTGATCTAATTATATGCAAAATTCTCTTTATTCTATCATGTTTGCATTTGCTAGGTATTTGAAGTATTTCACGCATTTCTAGGCTACACGGGATATCAAGTAAAGGGTGGAGCCGATTGCAAGTGAAGAGTTGAAGCCTTGAAGCCTCTATGAAGCCACTTGGGTGTATCCACTTCAGTCAAGGTGCAACTCAAGGGCGTAGGATGCATGTTTTTCACTATGGTGGGTGTATTAGAATGAGCCTAGGTGTAAACACTTCAGTCAAGGTGTAACTCAAGGTCGTTGGGTGTAAAAATATGGCTTTCATGGGCATATCTCACATTCCGGGTGTAAGTGCCCTCCATCCGGCGTAAAGAGGGGGGGCCCAAGGGAGGGTACCTGATACCCGTCGTTGTAGGTACCAAAAATAAGATTTATAATTTCCTATTAAAACTAACCTAGGCTAGTGGTAATAGGGTCGAACCACAAGGAGGCGAATGTAATTTCTAATTGTCTAATTTAGTCTAAGGTAATGAAAGTGGGGGTTGAATTGATTTGGTCTATACTAGTAGCAATAAAATACTGTAAACTAAATAAACGGATAAAACAGATAAAAGAAGGGGTACTAGGATGGTCGGTTTACTATAGTTTCGGCGGCAGCAAACTAAGTCTGTCTAAATCAAACACATGAGGCGGGAAACAAGAGGTCCTCTCGGTCCACTCTTAACAGATAGCATCTTTCGATCTCGCTATAAGTCCCTAATATCACTACTACCGACTCTCGTCCTGAAAAGCGACTAATAATCTAAACTTTACCTATCTTTCGATCTCAACATAGTTTAGTCATTTTAATTGGTGATCTAACAACTGTCATTATCTCTCGATCTAATGGGTCAGTCAAATCCTAAACATTCAACTAGTCGTGTGCACTCGATTTGTCGAATAAAGATTTAAAACAATTAAAACGAAAGTAAAACCCCACGAGGTCAGTCGATCGACCAAGTATGTCAGTCGATCGACTGACACGCGATTCAGGCCGCATTATTCTACGCCGCCTACACTATAATTCCCCTACATCCTAGCACGAATAATTTAGCTACTCATACTAAGAATGATAACAACAATAAGATTGATGAAATAAACAGAAGAATTCATAATTAAAACTACGGAACAAAAGGCTAGCATAAAACGATAATTATGGTTTCGGGAACTAACTAACAATTCTATATCTATGAATGCAAATAAAGTAATAAACTGGAAATTAGAACAGAAGAAATACCGAAATTTGCAGAAGGATTATAACGGAATGATTGAAAGCACAACGAAAATCCAATGCGAAATAATATCCCGAACCCTAATTATTCGATAAACTAAACTGAATGTAAAACTAGGTAAATTTCTGAATAAAACTGGATGATTGTATCTCTCGACTAGGTTACGTTAGATAGCAAACCAACGTAACACTTATTATTAAAACCTAAGACACAATGGGCTTCAAGTTCCTCGATCTTTTAATTCTCGTATGAAGCAGCGATGTGGTCGATCGACCATGATACCTAGTCAATCCACTGCTCTGAGCTGAACAGTAGCTTCTGGATCCCGTGGGTTGGTCGATCGACTAAGTGGGCCAGTCGATCGACTGCTTAAGCTGGTGATCCGCTTTAAACTACTCGTGGATTTGTCTTTCGGGCCTTGAAATGCGCACCAAGCTCGTTCCTTAAGTGAATCCTTCACGTCAAATGCAATGCAAGGTACTCGGGGACGGATTTAGCTCGATTTCCGCTGAATTCTTCACATTTCTGCAATAATGTACAAAAAACACGAAAGTAGACGGAAATAGGGGAAATGGTAGCTTAAACTACACAAATGAGCTCTGAAATGCGTGTAAAATGAGGTATAAAACATCATATAAAAGACACGCATCAGTACCTCTAGGCTAGTGTTTGAAATCGACCTCCGAGAGAAGGAGTGGGATGACCCGGAATACGATGAGTGCTTAGTGACCTTGACCAATTACTTGACCACCTTAGAAAAATGCATGTTTTTGGGATAGTTGGGCGTTAAGTTAGGGATTCCGACCTTCGAACCCGAGTGGGGGGTTGGTGGGTACTTCTAGTGTCCTATTATGAGCCCGAGAGGGAGTTAGTAGGCGAATTATAGCCATCTCCCCCTTGCCTTTCTACCCTTATGATTAGCCTAGGGAATTATTATGTGAAATTACGAATAGTCGTGAGAGAACCGAGTTCTAGCCTTTCCTATCATTTGATACACATTAAATCATTTTTTTTGCTTGCTTTTACTTCTCTTGTTTAAATTGCATTTCATTTTGTTAGTTTAGTTGTTAGATTATTACCAACTCCTTGTGGGATCGACCCTCAATAGTGTACAACGACAATCGTGCACTTGCGAGGTATAATTTGATAACCATCAACAAATTTATTGTAAAACAAGTTCTTTTAATAAATATCTTTATTACTGGTTATGATTAGATTCGTTCTACAGTCAAACCCGCCTTACACAATTTTATTTGGAGTTTACTATTTTAAATCATCGGAGCGGCAAATAGTTTGTATAAACGCTGTTGATTTTTGCTTTACTATACTGTTTTGAGTGTTAATATGTACAAATAAACTAACTCGTGCTATCATGACTTATATCAAAAACGAGATTGGAAAAAGTAGTTTGTATGGGACTATTGAGATATTTTTGACATTATTCTTGATTGGAACTCTATAATGTTCACGACCTCTTTGTTTCGCTTTAATAGTACGACTTTGCATTACATTATCAGTCGGTCTCTCTTAAATAAATAAAACAGGTTAAGTAATAATACACCACTTGTGTGGATGAGACAAATATATTATTTTTCACTATGCATTATACCTTTGTCTTATTCATCTCGAATGGGTATATTTGACCCGTCTTAAGACGGATTGTGCCGTCTTAAATAAGGATTTGTGTTACATTATTTGAAGATGACTAAAGTGATCCTGGCTGGTCTAAATACAAGGATTTGGTAGGAGCTCTCTACAACCAACCTCATAGCGAGTATGATGAATAAGGATATCTATTGTTCACATAATTTATTTTTTCTAATGGAGTTCCAACTTTTAGGCCATCTCAGTTGATAAACACGATTCCGCAAACCTGTTTAAATCCTATAATTGCCCAGTGCCCATATCCTTAAGAGTTGTGATTAACGAAAAAGAGGTGAGAACTGAAGCTTTCATGAGCAATATATTTCATCATGCTTTAATGTGTTTCCTAATTCTTTAACTTCAACTTCATAAAATATTTATACAATTGATGAATTAATCTATGAGAAACTTTTAGAAATCATTAATTTGATGAGTGGTGAGTCTACTGATGAAACTAATTTATGATGGGCTTTGCAGCACGTTTGTACGTGTCGCAATAAATTCTGATCAAGTTTTAGTACGATACCATAAAATGTTGTTAGTTTAACAATTAGTATACAACCAAGAACCAACTAACCAAGTACATTGTTACTCTAAATCGTACTCCTAACATCCTAAGTTGCACTAAGCCTGGTTATCTCCTATGACAAAGAGTGATAATTTCATTTACAAGTTATACTAAGACCATCCCTAAGCAAGGGTCACCGCTAATTAGGTCGCGACCTAGTTTTTCTCTTAATCCCACTTTATTTATCTTGACCTATTTTCACCCTTCCAAGCAGAAGGTCACGACCTAGATCATCAACGCAATCATTTTTCACTTTCTGACATTTTCAATCATTCCATACCCCACCAAAAACTTCTTTTTCCTTCCATTTTTTTCCAACAACCAACGAGAGAGTGCCACCTAGAAGGTCACCAATTGGGTCAATATGGTGAAGAAGAGGTCACCAATTGACCTCTTTAACAAGGAGGTCATGCTAATTTGATCATTAATTAGTGATTAAGGTGACTAAGCAAGGTCATAACCTAGCAATTGACATTGCTTGAGAATGGTATATGCGATAAGACAATAATTTAAAAGTTGATATCAAATAAAACACATGCAAAAAATAGGATTATAAATAGCTAAATATTTTTTTATTTAAAATGAAATAGAAAATGAGAAAAATTCGTAGGTACATATATAAGGGCACCACAATGATTGTATGATGACATGGATCGCCTAATGGAGCCGTACTCAAGAATTAATCAAGACTGAAAAAATTAGATGTGTAGTTAAAATACTATCTTTGTTCACTTGATCAGTTCCATACGTTTTCATTTTCATGGTGTACATTGAGCCAAAAAAAAAAAATGGGGTGTTCAATTTTATTTCGAAAATTCATATTTTGGATAACTTTTACCATATCAAAATACAAGTATATACTCATATTTTCCCATTCTTAAAAAGTGGACATAAGATACCAATCGTTGGTTGGCGCAGTGGTAGCATGGGGCTGCGCTTGGTAGGGAGGTCTGCGGATCGATTCCCCACAACTGCGATTGGGAGGGGTTTAAATACCGTAATCCTTGGACACGCCCCGAAATCCGGATTAGTCGGCCCAATGTGGTTCGGATTACCGGATGGTTTAGACCAAAAAAAAAAGTGGACATAAGATAAATAAGGATAGTGTTCCGGGTGTAATTCCAGAGCAGATTTGTTACCACGTAAGCTTGTAGAATGATGGCTTTGCTTGACTCTTCCTTTCGGCCTCTCCTGAAACAATGAACAAACTGAGGGCTCGGCTTGGTACCGAGCGAACTCACTCCGACGCTCAAGTCAGTAAACTTAAAGGGATTAAGTTGTGTGTTACTTGGCAAAGTATATTGTAGAGAGATAAGGGAGTTTATACCAGATTAGTGTGTTTAACTGATTGTTTTTCGGATCCTCTCCTCAATGAGGGTTGAGGAGTATTTATAGACTTTCACCTTTTGTCACGTAGTGGCCAAGTGGCAGAGCAGGTGGAAAGACTGTTCTACCCTTGGCCGAGGGACCCATGGCAGGCCGGCGGGCCTGGTTGACTCCATGCCGAGGGGACTTGGATGTGAGTACGCGGATATGTCTCCCGGCTGGCTGATTGACCAGCCGAGACCTAAGTGACAGGCCGACAGGCTGCGTCGGTTAGGCTGTCTAAGACGTTGACTTGCGGTGGATATCTTTTACCTTGCTCAATATGTTGACTCGGTCAGCGGGTGCAGAATATGCCCCATCAATTTGCCCCCAGCGTAGTCTATGCCGTGGTATGGACCTTCGATGAGTGTTGAGCGTATTCTGCGCAAGTAAAAATTTCTTCGCCGGCTTCTTCTTCCTCGGCTTGGTTCTCGCTCGGCCGTATCAGTATCCCCCTCCACATGGATGTGTAAAGGGCATCAAATGTGGAAAAGAAAATGGCGCTGGCCGAGACCGAGGTTGTGAGTGCCGTGTGCTTTTGATTGCCCCCAGCCGGTGCTGCCAAGCTCGGTTGAACAGCTGGCCGTTTGGCAAGTAGATACCAAGGGTTGTGTTGAAGAAGATACGTCGATTGGCATTCTGTCAAGGAGCGTGTTGAAGAGGTTTGGTAACTGTTTGTCGATTGACATTCCATGGCTGCATGCTTGACACGTGGCTCGGCGTTGATTGGTTGACGCTTCATGGGCTTTGCTCTGATTGGTCGGATTGAGTGGGCTTTGCTCTATAAATAGGGGCGATTACCCCTCATTTTGGCCTTCCAAATTTCATTTTCTCAAAAATTTCCTCTCGTTTCGTTTTTCTTTCGCAGAGTTCCTTTCACTTTCTAATTTCTCGAAGCGTTACTCGGTGTAACATTTCCTTCCAAGGTAATCAAACAAATTCTTCAATCTTTTTTCTTGTTAAATATTCGTTGTCATGTCTTCTGCTGATGCCGAACCTAGTAATCCTGCGCCGGGGGGTTCCCCTGGAAAACTGCGTTTAAAACTAAGCATGGCTTATACGAGTGGACGGTTATGCCATTCGGCTTGACAAACGCTCCAAGCACCTTTATGCGACTCATGAACGAAATACTCAAGCCTTTCCTAGGCAGATTTGTAGTCGTTTACTTGGACGACATCTTGATCTACAGTCGGAGCAAGGATGATCACTTCCAACATCTTCGTAAGGTGTTCAACACACTTCGGGAGCAACAACTCTATGGTAAGAAGGAGAAGTGCTCGTTCTTAGTCGAGAGCGTTATCTTTCTTGGATACCGGGTTTCTAAGGAAGGGGTCTCCGTCGATCAATCCAAGATTGAGGCAATCAAATCGTGGCCTGTTCCGCATCACGAAGTCCGATCCTTTCACGGACTTGCTTCATTCTATCGGAGGTTCATTCGGGATTTCAGCACCATCGCTAGCCCTATCACTGAATGTACAAAGAAAGGAACTTTCGTATGGACTCCAGGTTGCTCAACGGGCATTCGAGACGATTATCCAAAAACTTTGTGAGGCACCATTGTTGGCACTCCCGGATTTCACCCGCCCGTTCGAAGTCGAATGTGGCGCATGGCGGTGTTGGAATTGGAGCCGTGCTAGTGCAAGGAAAGCGACCCATCGCTTACTTCTCAAAAAAAGCCCAGAACGGGGCCGAGGCTCGGTTACTCGACTTACGACAAGGAATTCTATGCGATCGTAAGGGCCCTACAACATTGGAGTCACTATCTCCGACCAAGTCATTTCATCCTGCACTCGGACCACGAATCGTTGAAACATATCAATGGGCAGCAAAAGTTGAACTCAAGGCATGCCAAGTGGGTGGAATTTTTACAATCCTTCCATTTCTCCTCCAAATACAAAGCGGCAAAAGTAACGTGGTGGCCGATGCTCTCTCACGCCGATACTCATTATTGACGGTACTCGATGTCCGATTCTTTGGCTTCGAGGCACTGAAGGAATCCTACGAGAACGATCCCGACTTTGGGGAAATCTTCAAGATTTGCAAGAACGGGGCTCATGATGAATTCATTACTCAGGATGGTTTCCTTTTCAAAGGTAACAGACTTTGTGTCCCAAAACTCCCGATCCGAGAACTCCTAATTCGAGAAGCCCAC